>NC_088227.1:48143240-48350740 GCF_036934945.1 Oncorhynchus masou masou | reverse complement strand
CGAACCGCCTCTTTATCTCAGGCCTAAGGCTACTGTCACTGAGCCGAAGGGAGCGAGGGAGAGACGGAGGGAGAGAGGGAGAGAGGGAGGAAGAGAGAGATAATTCACTTGTCAGCTGCCTGATGAAATGTCATTTTAACTGAAGCTGTTAATAAGAGCATTACAGGGTTCACCCAACCACACACACACACACACACACACAAAGTCACACACACACACACACACACACACACACACACACACACACACACACACACACACACACACACACACACACACACACACACACACACACACACACACACACACACACACACACACACACACACACACACACACACACACACACTTGACCTGCTGACATAATGGCTTCTTAAAGACATGCTCTGGAACTTTGGCGACGAGGAAAGTATTTTTCAAACTTTGCACTTTGGGCTGGATGTGTCATTGTGTAGTTCATATATGCATATTCTAGCAGAATATGTGCAGATACAGTATGTGCACCACGTCATTGCGCTCTCTCTCTCTCTCTCTCTCTGCTGAGACTTGCCCAGCGTTATCCAATGATGTTGCATGGCGGTTCCGACTGCAAAGTGGACACAGCAGAGAGAGAGAGCGCAATGACGTGGTGCACATATCTGCACATATGTGAAGGACTAAGCAATTTTGGGGGGACACTTTTGGCTCACGAGTGCTACTTTCAGAACTACTGACTGCAAAGTATACAAAAGTACTGGAGAACCTCTTTAACAAAAAACTAGAATCTGGCATAATACAAAAAATCCCCATAAAAATCTGTCAGTTTAATATCCTCTTTGGGATAGGGGGCAGCATTTTCACTTTTGGATAAATAGTGTGCCCAATTTCAACTTCCTGCTACTCATGCCAAGAATATAAGTATGCATATTATTAGTAGATTTGGATACAAAACACTCTGAAGTTTCGACAACTGTTTGAATCATGTCTGTGAGTATAACAGAACTTATGTAGCAGGCAAAACCCCGAGGACTAACTGTTCAGATTTTTTTTTTCCAGGTCTCTGTCTGGTCTCTGTCTGTTCAGTACAGTTCTCGTTGGTGAATGATATTTCTTAGGAACTGGTTTTCATTTCCTACCGCTTCCACTGGATGTCACCAGTCTTTGGAATTTGGTTGAGGTTATTCACTTGTGCAATGAAGAAGCAGGCCATCTAGGAACTGGGTAACACTGTTGAGAGTTGCGCAAGACGTAAAAAGAAGCATGGTTTGTTGTCTTCCCGTATTGAACACAGATAGACCTGTCTACAATTTGATCGATTATTAACGTTTAAAAATACCTAAAGTTGTAATACAAAAGTAGTTTGAAATATTTTGGCAAAGTTTATAGGCAACTTTTGAAATATTTTGTAGTGACGTTGCGCATTTTGGAAGCAGTTTTTTTCTGGATCAAAAGCACTTTATAAATGGACATTTGGATATATATGGACGGAATTAATCGAACAAAAGGACGAATTGTGATGTTTACGGAACATATTGGAGTGCCAACAAAAGAAGCTCGTCAAAGGTAAGGCATGAATTATATTTTATTTCAGCGTTTTGTGTAGCGCCTGCAGGGTTGAAATATGCTACTCTCTTTGTTGACATTCTTATGCTTTCGCCGAAAAGCATGTGCTATGGGTGGGTACTGCTATGGTGACCATTGAGCTGAGATAAGGTGGGGCTTTACCTAGCAAAGACTTATAGGTGACCTGGAGCCAGTGGGTTTGGCAACGGATATAAAAATAATAATTGAGTATCTTACATGTGTGATTTAATGATTTTTAATGAAGTTTGATTTTTATATATTTTTTTTTAATTTGCCACGCTGCATTTTCCCTGTTTTTTGCCCAAGTAGGACGCAAACGTTCCCTATACCATAAGAAGTTTTTAAGCAAGAGATATGTTTTGCATTGGATGCGTCTCAATCCATCGCATCCACCGATGTCGCGATTCCGCATCTGTGGTAAAAGGTGACAGTGTTTGTTAGACCTTGAGACACCCGAAAAGCGTCTGTGGCGTCTGAACGGTTTGGTCTACAAACTATTATGCTGAGATTCTCAGGAACATGTACATGAGCTGTCATTAAGGCAAAGGGTGGCTACGTTGAAGAATATAAAATATATTTTCATTTGTTTAACACTTTTTTAGTTACTACATGATTCCATATCTGCTTTTTTATTGTTTTGATGTCTTCACTATTATTATACAATGTAGATGATAGTAAGAAATTAAGAAAAACCTGGTGTGTCCAAACTTTTGACTGGTACTGTACTAAATAAACTAAAGTAAAAGAATAGTAAAAAGTAACACAATAAAACACAATAAAACACAATAAAATATCAAGGCTAGGGAGATACCTAATCAGTTGTGCAATTGAATGCATTCAACTGATGATGTTGGAGTTGTGCTTGGCCACGCAGTTGTGGGTGAACAGGGAGTACAGGAGGGGACTAAGCACGCACCCCTGAGGGGCAATAGTGTTGAGGATCAGCGTGGCGGATGTGTTGTTGACTACCCTTCCACCTGGGGGTGGCCCGTCAGGAACTCCAGGATCCAGTTGCAGAGGGAGGTGTTTAGTTCCAGGGTCCTTAGCTTAGTGATGAGCTTTGTGGGCACTATGGTGTTTAACGCTGAACTGTAGTCAATGAAGAGCATTCTCACATAGGGGTTCCTTTTGTCCAGGTGGGAAAGTGCAGTGGGGAGTGCGATTGAGATTGCGTCATCTGTGGATCTGTTGGGGTGGTATGCGAATTGGAGGGGATCTAGGGAATCCGGGATGATGATTGATGTGAGCCATATCCAGCCTTTCAATGCACTTCATAGCTATCAACGTGAGTGCTACGGGGCAGTAATCATTTAGGCAGGTTACCTTTGCGTCCTTGGGCACAGATACTATGGTGGTCTACTTGAAACATGTAGGTATTACAGACTCGGTCAGGGAGAGGTTGACATGCCAGTTGGTCCACGCATGCTTTGAGTACACGTCCTGGTAATTTGTCTGGCCCCGCGGCTTTGTGAATTTTGACCTGTTTAATGGTCTTCCTCACATCGGCTACCGAGTGTTATCACACAGTCGTTCGGAACAGCTGGTGCTCTCATTTATGCTTCAGTGCTGCTTGCCTCGAAGCGAGCATAAAAGGCATTTAGCTCATCTGGCAGTCTTGTGGTACTGGGCAGCTCTCGGCTGTGCTTCCCTTTATGGTCCGACGAACGTTGGAGCCGGTGTAATAGGATTCAATCTTAGTCCTGTATTGACACTTTGCCTGTTTGATGGTTCATCTAAGGGCGTAGCAGGAATTCTTATAAGCGTCCGGATTAGTGTCCTGCTCCTTGAAAGCGGCAGCTCTAGCCTTTAGCTCAGTGCGGATGTTGCCTGTAATCCATGGCTTCTGGTTGGGACGTACGGTCACTTTGGGGATGACGTTCGTCTATACACTTATTGATGAAGCCGATGGCTGAGGTGATATACTACTCAATGCCATTGGATGAATCCGGAACGTATTCCAGTCTGTGCTAGAAAAACAGTCCTGTAGCATCCGCGACGTCTGACCACTTCCGTATTGAGTGAGTCACTGGTACTTCCTGTTTTAGTTTTTGCTTGTAAGCATGAATCATTCGGATTTGAGTTTGCCTACATTAAAGTCCCTGGCCACTAGGAGCACCACTTCCAGGTGAGCATTTTCTTCTTTGCTTATGTCCTTATGCAGCTGGTTGAGATCAATCTTAGTGCCAGCACTGCTTTGTGGTGGTAAATAGACGTCGACAAATAATATAGATGAGATATCTCTTGGTAGATAGTGTGGTCTACAGCTTATCATACGGTACTCTACCTCAGACAAGCAATACCTCGAGACTTCTATAATATTAGACATTGCGCACCAGCTGTTATTGACAAATAGAAACACACCCCCGCCCCTCATCTTACCAGACGTAGCTTCTCTGTCCTGCCGATAAATGGAAAATCCCGCCAGCTCTATATTGTCCTTGTCGTCTTTCAGCCACGACTCGGTGAAACATAAGAAATTACAGTTTTTAATGTCCTGTTGGTAGAATAGTCTTGGTCATATGTCATCCATTTTGTTTTCCAACGATTGCACATTGACCAATAGAATGGATGGTAGTGGAGGTTTACTCACTCGCCTATGAATTCTCATAAGGCAGCCTGACCTCCACACCCTTTTCCTCCGTCTTTTCTTCGCCAAATGACGGGGATTTCAACTAAAGTAAAAAAGAATAAAAAGTAACCCAATAAAATATCAAGGGGGATACCTAAACAGTTGTGCAAATAGGTGGATGAACAGGGAGTACAGGAGGGGACTAAGCATGCATTCCTGGGGGGCTCTAGTGTTGAGGATCAGCGTGGCAGATGTGTTGTTGACTACCCTTCCACCTGGGGGTGGCCCGTCAGGAACACAGGAACTACACCCCCCCGTTCAGCTGAAACGGTGGCGCAGGGAATGCAAAAATATTCTTAGAAATATTTAACCTCCACACATTAACAAGTCCAATACCTCAAATGAAAGATAAACACCTTGTTTATCTACCCAGCGTGTCAGATTTTTTACATGTTTTACGGCGAAAACACAGCATATATTTATGTTAGACCACCACCAAAACAAAGAGAAAACGTAGCCATTTTGTACCACAAAAGATAAAATGACAAAAAGCAGGATTTAAAAAAAAATCATTCACTAACCTCTGGAAAATCTTCATTAGATGACAGTCATATGACATGTTACACAGTACATTTATGTTTTGTTCGATAATATGCATTTTATATCCATAAATCTCGGTTTACATTGACGCCATGTTCAGGAAATTCTCCAAAAAGTTCAGAGGAATCATAGAAAGCTACGCCAGATAACAGAAATACTCATCATAAACTTTGACTAAAGATGCATGTTCTACATATAGTTAGAAAGATACACTGGTTCTTAATGCAACCGCTGTGTCACGTTTTTTTTAACGTTACGGAAAAAGCCTAACATTGCAATAATCTGAGACAGCGCTCAGACGTAACAATATTTCTCCGCTATGTTGGAGTCAACAGAAATACAAAATGACAACATAAATATTCCCTTACCTTTGATGATCTTCGATCAGAATGTAGTGCAAGGAGTCCTAGTTCAACAATAAATCGTTTTGTTTCATAATGTTCAATTCTAGTGTCCATGTAGCAGCATTTGCTACCACTTTCAGCTCAAATGCCCAAAAAATGACATCTGGTCCAGGATAATTTTGCATCAAAACTTCAAAATGATGTTATAATCATACAGACCGAATAGCATTCCAACCGGGCAATCCTAGTTCATCTGGGGCTGATTGGAACAGACGAAGCACTCCAACGCATACGCGCCTTCAAGCACATGAATCTTTTGCGACACTCTAGCACTTTCCTTCCCATTAGGTCAAAGTTCACAGCAAATGCTCCATTACACTTTCTACTGAATGAGGACATCTAGTGGAAGACATAGCAAGTGTTTCCAGATCCATAACTGGTTGGGAAGGGAGGGGACGATGATGTCAAAGTTGCCCCAACTTTCAGGATTTCAAAACTAGTTTGGAAGATTGCCTGCCCTGTGAGTTCTGTTATACTCACAGACATAATTCAAACGGTTTTAGAAACTTCAGAGTGTTTTCTGTCCAATATTAATTATAATATGCATATATTAGTAATTTAGGACAGATTTTGATGCAGTTCACTATGGGCACGCAATTCATCCAAAGGGGAAATACTGCCCCCTATCCTTAGTGAACGTGTCCGACGCAAATGACCGGGCCCAAATCCCCGTCATGCAACTGGATCCTGGACTTCCTGACGGGCCGCCCCCAGGTGGAAGGGTAGTCAACAACACATCTGCCACGCTGATCCTCAACACTAGAGCCCCTCAGGGGTGCATGCTTAGTCCCCTCCTGTACTCCCTGTTCACCCACCTATAAAGAAAAATCTTCTTCCAGTTCGAGGTGAGTAATCACTATTCTGATGTCCAGAAGTTATTTCCGGTCATGAGAGACGGTAGCAGCAACATTATGTACAAAATAAGTTACAAAAAAACACGAAAAAACCCTCCGGCGCAAGTCAATAGGTGTCCTTCTTTGCATTGGAAAACCTGGAAAACCTCCCTGGTCTTTGTAGTTGAATCTGTGTTTGGAATTCACTACTCGACTGAGGAATCTTACTGATAATTGTATGTGTGTGGTACAGAGATGGTAAACTTTTATTGCATACAGAGTGAGTCCATTCAACTTATTATATGAGTTGTTTAGCATATTTTTACTCCTGAACTTATTTAGGCTTGCCATAACAAAAGGGTTGAATAGTTATTGATTCAAGACATTTCAGTTTTTTCATTCTTAATCAATTTATAAAAATAAATGTAAAAAATTCACTTTGACATTATGGGGTATTGTGTGTAGGCCAGTGACACAAACATCTGAATGGAATCCATTTTAAATTCAGGCTGTAACACAACAGCATGTGGAAAAAGTGAATACTTTCTGAAGGCTCTGTATCCATAGCATATAGTTACTATTATCAACACCTGGCTGTTGTCAGAACAGACACAACAACCGCACAGTTATAAATTCCTGGTCTTTATATTCCCTCATCCACCAAGTCAGTAGAACAACACAATTTTAAAACAGCCTACTCATCCAAATGATCTAATCTTATATTTTTATCAAGTTTTAACAAAACAAAGTTATCTTGAAACTTCACATAAAATCAATAACATATATCAACATCAATAGCCTCCCAGCTCGCACATTTGGTTCCTTGAAGTTGTGGGAACGTACGTTTTTGCTTTCCCATTGGTTCTTGGAACAAAGCCATAAGTTTCCTGACCAGTAAAAATTAAAGTTTTTAAACTTAAAGTGTTCTTAATGTTCTGAAAACATGATTCTAAATAGAACCATGAGGAAACCTGTAAGAAATGTAATGCTGAAGTATTGCAACATATGGTTCTAAGAATGTTATATTCTAGCTCGGTATCATGCACCATTCCAGAACATTGTTGGACGGTTGTCTGCAAAATAACATAATACCCTGACTACACCGTTCACGTCGCGAGCGTTGCAGAATAAATGTAGAAATGTATATTATTCAATTATTGCTCCCACACTGCTCGCGCACACCAACGAGTGTGTGCGTTGCCAAGGGCTAAAATAGAAGTCAGTTTTATTTGTGACGCAGATCGCGCTGCAAGTCCTGCCTTTCCCATCTCCTCATTGGTTTATAGAAGCAGGTACCCACGTGCCATCTCCTCATTGGTTATACCCACATGGGTGTTTGAAAGATGAACTGCCCATCACCATATAAGTTCAAAGATGAAAAAGCCTGAAAGGAGGAGAGATGACTAGAAACTATTCGCTTGACCGTTTTATGTGTGGATTGATTGTCGAAGTAGAGGACTTTGTGCATTTCAGGTGAAATAACAACTCAATGTTTATAACCCAGGACAAATTAGCTAGCAACAGCAAGCTAGCTAAATAGGGCAAATTAGCTAGCAAGTGCAAGCTAGCTATCTAAATTGGCATAAATGTTTAATGCTTTTCTAACGGTTCCCAAATTAATGTAATTGGTTCAGAGATTGTTTTGATATTTTGACCTGTGTGCCGTGGTCGCATTTAGTGTGGGGGGACAAAATACATGTATGCACAATGGCACACGATGGCGCACGCTCCCAATAGGTTTGGGTTCCGTGTAAGACAACCACATTCTCACCAAGCTCTAAGAAACATATAGTTCTCAGAACTTTGTGCTAGCTGAGCTAACTTAAAAATCGTATTTAACAAACATTATTTAGAATTCAAATAGGTCATCTCAAATACAGATAATTTAAAATAACATTTTTATTTTCATATAATTACAATCTACCATGTCATATGCAAATACAGTCGTATTTAACAAACATTATTTAGAATTCAAATACGCCATCTCAAATACAGATCAATTAAAATAAGATTTTTATTTTCATATAATTACAATCTACCATGTCATATGCAAATACAGGGCCTTCAGAAAGTGTTCATTCTCCTTGACATTATTCACATGTTGGTACATTACAGCCCCATTCTAAAATGAAATACATAAATGCAAATCCTAATCAGTCTACACACAATACCCCATAATGACAAAGCAAAAACAGGTTTAGAAATGTTTGCATATTTCTTAAAAATGAACTGAAATACCTTATTTAAGTATTCAGACACTTTGGTATGAGTGTCAAAATTCAGCTATGGTGCATCCTGTTTCCATTGATCATCCTTGAGATGTTTCTACAACTTGGTTGGAGTCCACCTGTAGTAAATTCAATTGATTGGACATGATTTGGAAAGACTCACACCTGTCTATGTAAGGTCCCACAGTTGACAGTGCAGTCAGAGTAAAAACCAAGTCATGAGGTTGAAGGAATTGTACGTAGAGCTGCGAGACAGGATGGTGTCGAGGCACAGATCTGGGGAAGGGTACCAACACATTTCTGCATCATTGAAGGTCCCCAAGAACACAGTGGCCTCCATAATTCATAAATGGAAGAAGTTTGGAACCACCAAGACTCTTCCAAGAGCTGTCCGCCCGGCCAAACTGAGAAATCGAGGTAGAAGGGCCTTGGTCAGGGAGGTGACCAAGAACCCAATAGTCACTCTGACAGAGCTCCAGAGTTCCTCTGTGGAGATGGGAGAACCTTTTCTGCAGCACTCCACCAATCAGGCTTTTATGGTAGAGTGGCCAGATGGAAGCCACTCCTCAATAAAAGGCACATGACAGACACCTTAGAGTTTGCCAAAAGGCACCAAAATGACTCTCAGACCATGTAAAACAAGTTTTTATTGCCTGATGAAAGCAAGATTGAACTCTTTGGCCTGAATGCCAAGCGTCACGTCTGGAGGGAACTAGACACCGCTCATCACCTGGCCAATACCATCCCTATGGTGAAGCATGGAGGTGGCAGCATCATGCTGTGGGGATGTTTTTCAGGGGCTAGGAGACTAGTCAGGATCAAGGGAAAGATGAACGGAGCAAAGTACACGGAGATCTTTGATGAAAACCTACTCCAGGGCACTCAGGACCTCAGACTGGCAGACTGGGGCGAATCTTCACCTTCCAACAGGCTTCAGGACAAGTCTCTGAATGTCCGTGAGTGGCCCAGCCAGAGCCCGGACTTGAACCCATTCGAACATCTCTGGAGAGACCTTATAATAGCTGTGCAGCAACGCTCCCCATCCAACTTGACAAGATCTGCAGAGAAGAATGGGAGAAACCCCCAAAATACAGGTGTACCAAGCTTGTAGTGTCCTACCCAAGAAGACTCGAGGCTGTAATCACTGCCAAAGGTGCTTCAACAAAGTACTGAGTCTGAATACTCATGTAAATGTTATATTTCAGTTTTTTATTTTGTAAAAATGTGCTCACAAATATTAAAACTTTGTCATTATGTGGTATTGCGTGGAGATTAATGAGGGAAAATAACTATTTAATCCATTTTAGAATAAGGCTGTAACGTAACAAAATGTGGAAAAATTCAAGGGGTCTGAATACTTTCCGAATGCACCGTATGTCATGCTATAAAAGCCTACAGAAAATCTGTACTATTTTCACATAAATATTGATTAAAAAATAGATATCAGGCCTAAATTAGTTGAAATATTATAGACACATCTGAACAAGAAAATGCATTCAATACATTCATCATGTTCTAATGCGAATAGAGTCAGAGAGAGAGAGAGAGCGATAGAGGGAGAGAGAGAGAGAGAGAGAGAGAGAGAGAGACAGAGGGAGAGAGAGAGAGAGAGAGAGAGAGGGTAAAGAGAGCCCTGAGGCCAAGTGCTTTACTGAAGAATGAGCCTATGTGTGTGTGTGTGTGTGTGTGTGTGTGTGTGTGTGTGTGTGTGTGTGTGTGTGTGTGTGTGTGTGTGTGTGTGTGTGTGTGTGTGTGTGTGTGAGCATGTGTGAGCATCTGTGAGAGTGAGTGTGTGTGTGGTGGTGAGTCTCAACGTAAAGAAACAACCTTCTCTCCAGAGTCCACATTAAGGTTAGTGTAGCTCTCTCTAGCCTTATGATTTTCTACAATACCACTCTACATAATCTAGCTCTATGATATTTTACAAGAGGGTTTTCCAACGCTCTCTTCGTCTGGGGGCGCCCAAGCAGAGGGTTGGAAAACTCTGTTCTACAATACCATTCTACATTACCTAGCTCTAGGATCTTCTTCATTCTATACACACCTCTATGTGTTCTATGTTCACACATGAAGTTCACACACACAGTTGTCAGTGTCTGTATCTGCAAAGAGACTGCACACCATCTAGTGGGGTATGTAGTCAGGACAGGGAGACAGTGTCTTAGTGACTAAAAGACAGAACTGTATTTTAACAACACCACCCCCTCCTGGACACAGGAGAGAGACAGACAGCACCCCCTCCTGGACACAGGAGAGAGACAGACAGCACCCCCACCTGGACACAGGAGAGAGACAGACAGCACCACCTCCTGGACATAGGAGAGAGATAGACAGCACCCCCTCCTGGACACAGGAGAGAGACAGACAGCACCCCCTCCTGGACACAGGAGAGAGACAGACAGCACCACCTCCTGGACAGCTGAGAGAGACAGACAGCACCCCCTCCTGGACACAGGAGAGAGATAGACAGCACCACCTCCTGGACATAGGAGAGAGATAGACAGCACCCCCTCCTGGACACAGGAGAGAGACAGACAGCACCCCCTCCCGGACACAGTACAGCTGAGCGAGACAAAGTGGGGTTTCTGCGTAAGACACACACACACACACACATTGCTAGAGGACTGAGAATAGAGAAGTAGACCTTTAGCAAAACTAGCAAACTACATTTTCAGCGACTCAATATTAGCAACTGTTTGGTATACTCAGTCAAAGTTAAATTTAGTAAAATAATTGCTTTGATTACTTTCATATATAAATATATCAACTTTGGATTGTGGGCAGTTAGTTCCTACTAGACTACCACAGTATAGACTACCATAGTACAGACTACCACAGTATAGACTACCTTGGTACAGACTACCACAGTATAGACTACCACAGTACAGACTACCACAGTATAGACTACCATGGTACAGAATACCACAGCATAGACTACCATGCTACAGACTACCACAGTATGGAATACCATGGTACAGACTACCACAGTATAGACTACCATGCTACAGACTACCACAGTATGGAATACCATGGTACAGACTACCACAGTATAGACTACCATGCTACAGACTACCACAGTATGGAATACCATGGTACAGACTACCACAGTATAGACTACCATGGTACAGACTACCATAGTATAGACTACCACAGTATAAACTACCACAGTATAGACTACCATGGTACAGACTACCACAGTATAGACTACCATGGTACAGACGACCATAGTATAGACTACCACAGTACAGACTACCACAGTATAGACTACCATGGTACAGACGACCACGGTATATACTACCACGGTATAGACTACCATAGTATAGACTACCACGGTATAGATTAAAACAGTATAGACTAACACAATGTAGACAACCACAGTATAGACTACCACGGCATAGACTACCACAGTACCACGGTACAGACTGCCACAGTATAGACTACCACAGTGTAGACAACCACAGTATAGACTACCATGGCATAGACTATCACAGTACCACGGTACAGACTGCCACAGTATAGACTACCATGGTGTAGACAACCACAGTATTGATTATCACAGTATAGACTACCACAGCATAGACTACCATGGTGTAGACAACCACAGTATTGATTATCACAGTATAGACTACCACAGCATAGACTACCATGGTGTAGACAACCACAGTATTGATTATCACAGTATAGACTACCACAGCATAGACTACCACGGTATAGATTATGAGCACCTCTGCCCCCAGGGGGAACCACTTCTCTATGAGCACCTCTACCCCAGGGGGAACCACTTCCCTATGAGCACCTCTACCCCAGGGGGAACCACTTCTCTATGAGCACCTCTACACCAGGGGGAACCACTTCCCTATGAGCACCTCTACCCCAGGGGGAACCACTTCTCTATGAGCACCTCTACCCCAGGGGGAACCAGAATCACTTCTCTATGAGCACCTCTACCCCAGGGGGAACCACTTCTCTATGAGCACCTCTACACCAGGGGGAACCACTTCTCTATGAGCACCTCTACCCCAGGGGGAACCACTTCCCTATGAGCACCTCTACCCCAGGGGGAACCAGAACCACTTCCCTATTAGCACCTCTACCCCAGGGGGAACCACTTCTCTATGAGCACCTCTACCCCAGGGGGAACCACTTCCCTATGAGCACCTCTACCCCAGGGGGAACCACTTCTCTATGAGCACCTCTACCCCAGGGGGAACCACTTCTCTATGAGCACCTCTACCCCAGGGGGAACCACTTCTCTATGAGCACCTCTACACCAGGGGGAACCACTTCTCTATGAGCACCTCTACACCAGGGGGAACCACTTCTCTATGAGCACCTCTACCCCAGGGGGAACCACTTCTCTATGAGCACCTCTACCCCAGGGGGAACCACTTCTCTATGAGCACCTCTACCCCAGGGGGAACCACTTCTCTATGAGCACCTCTACCCCAGGGGGAACCAGAACCACTTCTCTATGAGCACCTCTACCCCAGGGGGAACCACTTCCCTATGAGCACCTCTACCCCAGGGGGAACCACTTCCCTATGAGCACCTCTAACCCAGGGGGAACCACTTCTCTATGAGCACCTCTACCCCAGGGGGAACCACTTCTCTATGAGCACCTCTACCCCAGGGGGAACCACTTCTCTATGAGCACCTCTACCCCAGGGGGAACCACTTCCCTATGAGCACCTCTAACCCAGGGGGAACCACTTCTCTATGAGCACCTCTACCCCAGGGGGAACCACTTCTCTATGAGCACCTCTACCCCAGGGGGAACCACTTCTCTATGAGCACCTCTACCCCAGGGGGAACCAGAACCACTTCTCTATGAGCACCTCTACCCCAGGGGGAACCACTTCTCTATGAGCACCTCTACCCCAGGGGGAACCACTTCTCTATGAGCACCTCTACCCCAGGGGGAACCACTTCCCTATGAGCACCTCTACCCCAGGGGGAACCACTTCCCTATGAGCACCTCTACCCCAGGGGGAACCACTTCTCTATGAGCACCTCTACCCCAGGGGGAACTACTTCCCTATGAGCACCTCTACCCCAGGGGGAACTACTTCTCTATGAGCACCTCTACCCCAGGGGGAACCACTTCCCTATGAGCACCTCTACCCCAGGGGGAACTACTTCTCTATGAGCACCTCTACCCCAGGGGGAACCACTTCTCTATGAGCACCTCTACCCCAGGGGGAACCACTTCCCTATGAGCACCTCTACCCCAGGGGGAACTACTTCCCTATGAGCACCTCTACCCCAGGGGGAACCACTTCTCTATGAGCACCTCTACACCAGGGGGAACCACTTCTCTATGAGCACCTCTACACCAGGGGGAACCACTTCTCTATGAGCACCTCTACCCCAGGGGGAACCACTTCTCTATGAGCACCTCTACCCCAGGGGGAACCACTTCTCTATGAGCACCTCTACCCCAGGGGGAACCAGAACCACTTCTCTATGAGCACCTCTACCCCAGGGGGAACCACTTCTCTATGAGCACCTCTACCCCAGGGGGAACCACTTCTCTATGAGCACCTCTACCCCAGGGGGAACCACTTCCCTATTAGCACCTCTACCCCAGGGGGAACCACTTCCCTATGAGCACCTCTACCCCAGGGGGAACCACTTCTCTATGAGCACCTCTACCCCAGGGGGAACCACTTCTCTATGAGCACCTCTACCCCAGGGGGAACCACTTCTCTATGAGCACCTCTACCCCAGGGGGAACCACTTCTCTATGAGCACCTCTACACCAGGGGGAACCACTTCTCTATGAGCACCTCTACACCAGGGGGAACCACTTCTCTATGAGCACCTCTACACCAGGGGGAACCACTTCCCTATGAGCACCTCTAACCCAGGGGGAACCACTTCTCTATGAGCACCTCTACCCCAGGGGGAACCACTTCTCTATGAGCACCTCTACCCCAGGGGGAACCACTTCTCTATGAGCACCTCTACCCCAGGGGGAACCACTTCCCTATGAGCACCTCTACCCCAGGGGGAACCACTTCTCTATGAGCACCTCTACCCCAGGGGGAACCAGAACCACTTCTCTATGAGCACCTCTACCCCAGGGGGAACCACTTCTCTATGAGCACCTCTACACCAGGGGGAACCACTTCTCTATGAGCACCTCTACCCCAGGGGGAACCACTTCTCTATGAGCACCTCTACCCCAGGGGGAACCACTTCCCTATGAGCACCTCTACCCCAGGGGGAACCACTTCCCTATGAGCACCTCTACCCCAGGGGGAACCACTTCTCTATGAGCACCTCTAACCCAGGGGGAACCACTTCCCTATGAGCACCTCTACCCCAGGGGGAACCACTTCTCTATGAGCACCTCTACACCAGGGGGAACCACTTCCCTATGAGCACCTCTACCCCAGGGGGAACCACTTCTCTATGAGCACCTCTACCCCAGGGGGAACCACTTCTCTATGAGCACCTCTACCCCAGGGGGAACCACTTCTCTATGAGCACCTCTACCCCAGGGGGAACCACTTCTCTATGAGCACCTCTACCCCAGGGGGAACCACTTCCCTATGAGCACCTCTACCCCAGGGGGAACCACTTCCCTATGAGCACCTCTACCCCAGGGGGAACTACTTCTCTATGAGCACCTCTAACCCAGGGGGAACCACTTCTCTATGAGCACCTCTACCCCAGGGGGAACTACTTCTCTATGAGCACCTCTAACCCAGGGGGAACCACTTCTCTATGAGCACCTCTACCCCAGGGGGAACCACTTCTCTATGAGCACCTCTACCCCAGGGGGAACCACTTCCCTATGAGCACCTCTACCCCAGGGGGAACCACTTCCCTATGAGCACCTCTACCCCAGGGGGAACTACTTCTCTATGAGCACCTCTACCCCAGGGGGAACCAGAACCACTTCTCTATGAGCACCTCTACCCCAGGGGGAACCACTTCCCTATGAGCACCTCTACACCAGGGGGAACCACTTCTCTATGAGCACCTCTGCACCCAAGGGGGACACAAGCGGACACACACAAGTGTAACATAACATACATCGGGCCATAAAAAATCTATTTAATGTTCTGTCTGATTTCGTTTAGTTTTTTTCTCCAAATTCCGTTTTCACCTTTTAGTTTTTCCTGGTTTCAGAGTTTAAAAAAAAACAAAATCACACTTTTAAAATGTAAAAATAACAACATTGGATGTTATAAGTCCACAGCCATACTTAAGCCACATCAAGGGACCGACCACTTGAGGTTTGGAAAAATAACAGAAATGTAAATTTATGTACCGAGTTACCCTTTAATGCAAGTGTACACCAGCAAGAGACCGTTTGGTTAGTGATGTTTATGTAGCGTTCATGACATTGCAGAGATGGCTGCAAATAATTTTTGGGCTGTACCTGGCTGTACATGGCTGTACATGGCTGTACCTGGCTGTACCTGGCAGTATCTGGCTATACCTGGTTGTACCTGGCTGTACCTGGCTATACCTGGCTGTAACAGGCTATAACTGGATGTACCTGGCTGTACCTGGCTGTACATGGCTGTACCTGCTGTACCTGGCTGTACCTGGTTGTACCTGGTTGTACCTGGCTGTACCTGGCTGTACCTGGACTGTACATGGCTATACCTGGTTGTACCTGGCTGTACATGGCTGTACCTGGCTGTACCTGGCTGTACCTGGTTGTACCTGGATGTACCTGGCTATATCTGGCTGTACCTGGCTATACCTGGTTGTACCTGGCTATATCTGGCTGTACCTGGCTATACCTGGTTGTACCTGGCTGTACCTGGCTATACCTGGCTGTACCTGGCTATACCTGGCTGTACCTGGTTGTACCTGGCTGTACCTGGCTATACCTGGCTGTACCTGGTTGTACCTGGCTGTACCTGGCTGTTCCTGGCTGTACCTGACTATACATGACTGTACCTGGTTGTACCTGGCTGTACCTGGCTGTACCTGGCTGTACCTGACTATACCTGGCTGCACATGGCTGCACATGGCTGCACATGGCTGTACCTGGTTCTACCTGGCTGTACCTGGCTGTACCTGGCTGCACCTGGCTGTACATGGTTGCACCTGGCTGTACCTGGCTGTACCTGGTTTTACCTGGTTGTACCTGGTTGTACCTGGCTGTACCTGGCTGTACCTGATTGTGCATGGCTGTACCTGGTTGTACCTGGTTGTACCTGGCTGAACCTGGTGTTACCTGGCTGTACTTGGCTGTACCTGGTTGTACCTGGTTGTACCTGTTTGTACCTGGCTGCACCTGGTGTTATATGGTATATGGTGTTACCTGGCTGTACCTGGCTGTACCTGGTTGTGCCTGGTTGTACCTGACTATACATGGCTGTACCTGGCTGTACCTGGCTGTACCTGGCAGTACTTGGTTGTACATGGCTGTACCAGGTTTTACCTGGCTGTACCTGGCTGTACCTGGCTGTACCTGACTATACCTGGCTGCACATAGCTGCACATGGCTGCACCTGGCTGTACCTGGTTGTACCTGGCTGTACCTGCCTGTACCTGGTTGTACCTGGCTGTACCTGGTTGTACCTGGCTGTACCTGGCTGTACCTGGCTGTACCTGATTGGCCTGGCAGTACCTGGTTGTACCTGGTTGTACCTGGTTGTACCAGGCTGTACCTGGTTGTACCAGGCTGTACCTGGTTGTACCTGGTTGTACCTGGCTGCACCTGGTTGTACCTGGTTGTACCTGGCTGCACCTGGTGTTACCTGGCTGTACCTGGCTGTACCTGGTTGTACCTGGTTGTACCTGGCTGCACCAGGTGTTATATGGCTGTACCTGACTATACAGGCCTGTACCTGGTTGCACCTGGTTGTACCTGACTATACATGGCTGTACCTGGCTGCACCTGGCTGTACCTGGTTGTACATGGCTGTACCTGGTTGTACCTGGTTGTACCTGGTTATACATCGTTGTACATTGCTGTACCTGGCTGTACCTGGTTGTACCTGCCTGTACTGTGTTGTACATGGCTGTACCTGGCTTTACCTGACTGTACCTGACAGTACCTGGCTGTACATTGCTGTAGCTGGTAGTACCTGGTTGTACCTTGCTGTACCTGGCTATACCTGGCTGTACCTGGCTGTACCTGGTTGTACCTGGCTGTACCTGGCTGTACCTGGCTGTTCCTGGCTGTACCTGACTATACATGACTGTACCTGGTTGTACCTGGCTGTACATGGCTGTACCTGGCTGTACCTGGCTGTACCTGACTATACCTGGCTGCACATGGCTGCACATGGCTGTACATGGCTGTACCTGGTTGTACCTGGCTGTACCTGGCTGTACCTGGCTGCACCTGGCTCTACATGGTTGTACTTGGTTGTACCTGGCTGTACCTGGTTGTACCTGGTTGTACCTGGCTGCACCTGGTGTTACCTGGCTGTACCTGGCTGTACCTGGTTGTACCTGGTTGTACCTGGCTTCACCTGGTGTTATATGGTATATGGTCTTACCTGGCTGTACCTGGCTGTACCTGGTTGTACCTGGTTGTACCTGGCTGTACCTGGCTGTACCTGGTTGTGCCTTGTTGTACCTGACTATACATGGCTGTACCTGGCTGTACCTGGCTGTACCTGGTTGTACCTGGTTGTACCTGGCTGTACCTGGTTGTACCTGGTTGTACCTGGCTGTACCTGGCTGTACCTGGCTGTACCTGGCTGTACCTGACTATACCTGGCTGCACATGGCTGCACCTGGCAGAACCTGGCTGCACCTGACTGTACCTGGTTGTACCTGGCTGTACCTGGTTGTACCTGGTTGTACCTGGCTGTACCTGGTTGCACCTGGTTGTACCTGACTATACATGGCTGTACCTGACTATACATGGCTGTACCTGGTTGTACATTGCTGCACCTGGTTGTACCTGGTTTTACCTGGCTGTACCTTGTTGTACCTGGTTGTACCTGGCTGTCCCTGGCTGTACCTGGCATACCTGGCTGCACCTGGTGTTACCTGGCTGTACCTGGTTGTACCTGGCTGCACCTGGTGTTACCTGGCTGTACCTGGTTGTACCTGGTTGTACCTGGCTGCACCTGGTGTTACCTGGCTGTACCTGGTTGTACCTGGTTGTACCTGGCTGCACCTGGTGTTATATGGCTGTACCTGACTATACATGGCTGTACCTGGCTGTACCTGGCTGTACCTGCCTGTACCTGGTTGTACATGGCTGTACCAGGTTGTTCCTGGTTGTACCTGGCTGTACCTGGCTGTACCTGGCTGTACCGGGTTGTACCCGGCTGTACCCGGCTGTACCTGGCTGTACCTGACTATACCTGGCTGCACATGGCTGCACCTGGCTGTACCTGGCTGTACCTGGCTGTACCTGGCTGCACCTGGTGTTATATGGCTGTACCTGGCTGTACCTGGCTGTACCTGGCTGTACCTCGTTGTACCTGGTTGTACCTGGTTGTACCTGGCTGTACCAGGTTGTTCCTGGTTGTACCTGACTATACATGGCTGTACCTGGCTGTACCTTGCTGCACCTGACTATACCTTGCTGTACTTGAAGGTACCTCCAGAGACTTAAGGAATACGACGTAATGATAAAGAAAATCATTACTCTCCTTCCGTTCCTATATTTCTACTTCTCTATATTCCTCTCTCTATTTATCCCTCTTTCTCCACCTCTCTCCGTCCCAGCAAAATAACTCAACACCAAGGTAACTAACTATCTCAACACCAAGCTAAGTAACTAACTCAACAGCAAGGTAACTAATACAACACCAAGGTAACTAACTCAACACCAGGGTAATCAACTCAACACCAAGCCAAGTAACTATCTCAACACCAAGGTAACTATCACAACAGCAAGGTAACTATCTCAACACCAAGGTAACTAACTCAACAGCAAGGTAATTAATACAACAGCAAGGTAACTAACACAACAGCAAGGTAACTAACACAACAGCAGGCTAACTAAGTCAAAGAAGGAATGGCTTGGGTTAGAAAAGGGCAAGATAGAGGGATGGATAAGATGGATGGATCAAGGGGCGTGGGGAAGAACGAATGGTGGGAGAGATTGAGACAGATTGAGGGCAGGAGGGACCACACCCCAGCAGGCACTCTCATTGGTGGAGAGTTGAGGGACCCAGGTGACGTGATTGGACAACAAGCCTGCAACTCAGAGCATCCCATAATACCCAGCTCACTGAGGGCATCACCATGGAGACAGAGAACAACAGAAACAAACCCAGCATGCTCACAGAAAAACAAGAGGTACAGTAGGTGTGTGTGTGTGTAGGTGTGTGTGTGTGTGTTGAGCTCAGGTAGCAGTGTGTCAGAAGGCTGTCAGTCACTCATCCATCCAGCTGGCTAATTGGCTCCTTACCTTCCCTTTCCCTCCCTCCCTCCCTCTCTCTCTCCCTCTCCTCCCTCCTCCAGGCATAGCTCCTAACCGGGTGCCGGAGGCCAAAATGAATATGAGCCAATGCTCTGCTGCTGCTCTGCTTAATTATCTCACAGCGTGTGTGAGTGTGAGTGTGTGTGTGTGTGTGTGTGTGTGTGTGTGTGTGTGTGTGTGTGTGTGTGTGTGTGTGTGTGTGTGTTTTACCGGCCCACACACCAGTGCTATGTTAAACAGCAAGGCATCCTGGGAATTGGAGTGACAGCTCATTTTGGTTCTGCAGTCTGAGACACTGCAAACGCACACACGCACACACACACACACACACACACACACACACACACACACACACACACACACACACACACACACACACACACACACACACACACACACACACACACACACACACACACACCCCCTCTCTGTGGAGCTCCTGGGTCGGGGCTGTCGTGACAGTGACAGGGTTGTTGACAAACACTAGCAGCCAGCGGCACCATGGGAAATGGTGTCAGCAGAATGACAGGAGCTGTTAATGTCTCGCCTCGACATCCACCGCCTGACAGACAGACACCTCACACGTCTCTTATACACACATCTCAAATAACATTTATTCGTCACATGCTTTGTAAACAACAGGTGGAGACTAACAGTGAAATGCTTACTTACGGGCCCTTCCCAACAATGCAGAGAGAAAGAAAATAGAGAAATAATAGAAAAGTTAAACACATAATAATAAATACACGATCAGTAACGATAACTTGGCTATATACACTGTGTACCAGTACCGAGTCGATGTGCAGGGATACGAGGTAGTTGAGGTAAATATGTACATATAACTAGCAATAATGTGACAGATAACAAACAGGAGCAGTCACTTATGTGATGAGTCAAAAAACCTATTGCAAGAAGGGTCAATGCAGATGGTAACTATTTGGTTAACTATTTAACTACCTATCTAGTCTTATGGCTTGGGATGTTCAGGCTCCTGTTGGTTCCAGACTTGCTGCACTGGTACTTAGGTGGCTGGAGTCTTTGACACACAAACACACACACATTCTGAGACATCTTGTACTATCACACAGAGAAACTGACACGCCAGGCAACATTCATGTCCACTATTTCAGTTCATTCCCTCAACATGAACATTCTATTAAACAGAAAAGAAACTACAAGATACAACAGATGAACTACATTTCAACAGATCCATTTTTACAATCAACCAAAACACAAACCTCAGTGAGGTCATTGCTCATCAGTGTTCTTAACTGCCCTGTTGGCACCAGGGATTCAAGATGTAAATGAGGTTAGTGAATTATTACTGCTATTAGCCCACAGAAACACATTGAATAACAGATAGTCCTTATTGCTATTAGCCCATAGAAACACATTGAATAACAGATAGTCCTACCTACTATTAACCCATAGAAACACATTGAATAACAGATAGTCCTTACTGCTATTAGCCCATAGAAACACATTGAATAACAGATAGTCCTTACTGCTATTAGAAACACATTGAATAACAGATAGTCATTATTGCTATTAGCCAATAGAAATGCATTGAAGAACAAATTCACTACATGGAACAACAGATATTCGTGTTTGTGAAAGTCTCATCTTTCAATAGAGGGGTCATAATAGTTTTGTAGGCAAAACCGATCGGCAGCTACAGATATTTTTGTGAGAAGACCGATTTTCGGGATGTCTCATGGTCTGACAAACACTTCACCACAGATGGAAGGGTGTCGGGGGACGCGGCATTTTGAGACACAACCCATAAAAACATCTCTCAATTCAATTCAATTCAATTCAAGGGGCTTTGTTGGCATGGGAAACGTGTTAACATTGCCAAAGCAAGTAAGGTATATAATATATAAAGTCAAATAAACAATAACAATTAACAGTAGACATCACACATACAGAAGTTTCAAAACAATAAAGACATTACAAATGTCGTATTATATATATATATATATATATATATACAGTGTTTTTACAATGTGCAAATGATAAAATAAGTAAAAATAATCTCTCTCTCTCTCTCAGACCTAACCCATGAAAACATCTCTCTTTCTCAGACCTAAGCAATGAAAACATCTCTCTCTCAGACCTAACCCATGAAAACATCTCTCTCTCTCTCTCTCTCTCTCTCTCAGACCTAACCCATAAAAACATCTCTCTCTCTCTCTCTCTCTCTCTCTCTCTCTCTCTCTCTCTCTCTCTCTCAGACCTAACCCATAAAAACATCTCTCTCTCTCTCTCTCTCTCTCAGACCTAACCCATGAAAACATCTCTCTCAGACCTAACCCATGAAAACATCTCTCTCTCAGACCTAACACATGAAAACATCTCTCTCAGACCTAACCCATGAAAACATCTCTCTCTCAGACCTAACACATGAAAATGTCTCTCTCAGACCTAACCCATGAAAACATCTCTCTCTCAGAACTAACCCATTAAAACATCTCTCTCTCTCTCAGACCTAACCCATGAAAACATCTCTCTCTCAGAACTAACCCATTAAAACATCTCTCTCTCTCTCTCAGACCTAACCCATGCAAACATCTCTCTCTCTTAGACCTAACCCATGCAAACATCTCTCTCTCTCTCAGACCTAACCCATGAAAACATCTCTCTCAGACATAACTCATGAAAACATCTCTCTCAGACCTAACCCATGAAAACATCTCTCTCTCTCTCTCTCTCTCTCTCTCTCTCTCTCAGACCTAACCCATAAAAACATATCTCTCTCTCTCAGACCTAACCCATGAAAACATCTCTCTCTCAGACCAAACCCATGAAAACATCTCTCTCTCAGACCTAACATATGAAAACATCTCTCTCTCAGACCTAACCCATGAAAACATCTCTCTCTCAGACCTAACACATGAAAACATCTCTCTCTCTCTCTCTCTCTCTCTCTCTCTCTCTCTCAGACCTAACCCATAAAAACATCTCTCTCTCTCTCTCTCTCAGACCTAACCCATGAAAACATCTATCTTTCTCAGACCTAACCCATGAAAACATCTCTCTCTCAGACCTAACCCATGAAAACATCTCTCTCTCAGACCTAACACATGAAAACATCTCTCTCTCTCTCTCTCAGACCTAACCCATAAAAACATCTCTCTCTCTCTCAGACCTAACCCATGAAAACATCTCTCTTTCTCAGACCTAAACCATGAAAACATCTCTCTCTCAGACCTAACCCATGAAAACAACTCTCTCTCAGACCTAACCCATGAAAACATCTCTCTCTCTCTCAGACCTAACCCATAAAAACATCTCTCTCTCTCTCTCTCTCTCTCTCTCTCTATCTCAGACCTAACCAGTGAAAACATCTCTCTCTCAGACGAAACCCGTGAAAACATCTCTCTCTCAGACCTAACCCATGAAAACATCTCTCTCAGACCTAACCCATGAAAACATCTCTCTCTCAGACCTAACACATGAAAATGTCTCTCTCAGACCTAACCCATTAAAACATCTCTCTCTCTCTCTCTCTCAGACCTAACCCATGCAAACATCTCTCTCTCTTAGACCTAACCCATGCAAACATCTTTCTCTCTCAGACCTAACCCATGAAAACAACTCTCTCAGACATAACTCATGAAAACATCTCTCTCAGGCCTAACCCATAAAAACATCTATCTCTCTCAGACCTAACCCATAAGAATATCTCTCTCTCTCTCTCAGACCTATCCCATGAAAACATCTCTCTCTCAGACCTAACACATGAAAACATCTCTCTCTCTCTCTCTCTCTCAGACCTAACCCATGAAAACATCTCTCTCTCTCTCTCAGACCTAACCCATAAAAACATCTCTCTCTCTCAGACCTAACCCATAAAAAATATCTCTCTCTCTCAGACCTAACTCGTGAAAATATATCTCTCTCAGACCTATCCCATGAAAAAATCTCTCTCTCTCTCAGACCTAACCCATAAAAACATCTCTCTCTCTCTCTCTCAGACCTAACCCATGAAAACATCTCTCTCTCAGACCTAACCCATGAAAACATCTCTCTCTCTCTCAGACCTAACCAATAAAAACATCTCTCTCTCTCTCTCTCTCTCTCTCTCTCTCTCTCTATCTCAGACCTAACCAATGAAAACATCTCTCTCTCAGACGAAACCCGTGAAAACATCTCTCTCTCAGACCTAACCCATGAAAACATCTCTCTCAGACCTAACCCATGAAAACATCTCTCTCTCAGACCTAACACATGAAAATGTCTCTCTCAGACCTAACCCATGAAAACATCTCTCTCTCAGACCTAACCCATGAAAACATCTCTCTCTCAGAACTAACCCATTAAAACATCTCTCTCTCTCTCTCAGACCTAACCCATGCAAACATCTCTCTCTCTTAGACCTAACCCATGCAAACATCTCTCTCTCTCTCAGACCTAATCCATGAAAACATCTCTCTCAGACATAACTCATGAAAACATCTCTCTCTCAGACCTAACCCATGAAAACATCTCTCTCTCTCTCTCTCTCTCTCTCAGACCTAACCCATAAAAACATCTCTCTCTCTCTCAGACCTAACCCATGAAAACATCTCTCTCTCAGACCAAACCCATGAAAACATCTCTCTCTCAGTCCTAACCCATGAAAACATCTCTCTCTCAGACCTAACCCATGAAAACATCTCTCTCTCAGACCTAACCCATAAAAACATCTCTCTCTCTCTCAGACCTAACCCATGAAAACACCTCTCTCAGACCTAACCCATTAAAACATCTCTCTCTCAGACCTAACCCATGAAAACATCTCTCTCTCAGAACTAACCCATTAAAACATCTCTCTCTCTCTCTCTCAGACCTAACCCATGCAAACATCTCTCTCTCTTAGACCTAACCCATGCAAACATCTCTCTCTCTCAGACCTAACCCATGAAAACATCTCTCTCAGACATAACTCATGAAAACATCTCTCTCAGGCCTAACCCATAAAAATATCTCTCTCTCTCTCTCTCTCTCAGACCTAACCCATTAAAACATCTCTCTCTCAGACCTAACCCATTAAAACATCTCTCTCTCAGAACTAACCCATTAAAACATCTCTCTCTCTCTCTCAGACCTAACCCATGCAAACATCTCTCTCTCTTAGACCTAACCCATGCAAACATCTCTCTCTCTCAGACCTAACCCATGAAAACATCTCTCTCAGACATAACTCATGAAAACATCTCTCTCTCAGACCTAACCCATGAAAACATCTCTCTCTCTCTCTCTCTCTCTCTCTCTCTCTCTCTCAGACCTAACCCATAAAAACATCTCTCTCTCTCTCAGACCTAACCCATGAAAACATCTCTCTCTCAGACCAAACCCATGAAAACATCTCTCTCTCAGACCTAACATATGAAAACATCTCTCTCTCAGACCTAACCCATGAAAACATCTCTCTCTCAGACCTAACACATGAAAACATCTCTCTCTCTCTCTCTCTCTCAGACCTAACCCATAAAAACATCTCTCTCTCTCTCTCTCTCAGACCTAACCCATGAAAACATCTATCTTTCTCAGACCTAACCCATGAATACATCTCTCTCTCAGACCTAACCCATGAAAACATCTCTCTCTCAGACCTAACACATGAAAACATCTCTCTCTCTCTCTCTCAGACCTAACACATAAAAACATCTCTCTCTCTCTCAGACCTAACCCATGAAAACATCTCTCTTTCTCAGACCTAAACCATGAAAACATCTCTCTCTCAGACCTAACCCATGAAAACAACTCTCTCTCAGACCTAACCCATAAAAACATCTCTCTCTCTAAAACCTAACCCATGAAAACATCTCTCTCAGACCTAACCCATAAAAACATCTCTCTCTCTCTCAGACCTAACCCATGAAAACATCTCTCTCTCAGACCTAACCCATGAAAACATCTCTCTCTCTCTCAGACCTAACCCATAAAAACATCTCTCTCTCTCTCTCTCTCTCTCTCTCTCTCTATCTCAGACCTAACCAGTGAAAACATCTCTCTCTCAGACCTAACCCATGAAAACATCTCTCTCAGACCTAACCCATGAAAACATCTCTCTCTCAGACCTAACACATGAAAATGTCTCTCTCAGACCTAACCCATTAAAACATCTCTCTCTCTCTCTCTCTCAGACCTAACCCATGCAAACATCTCTCTCTCTTAGACCTAACCCATGCAAACATCTCTCTCTCTCAGACCTAACCCATGAAAACAACTCTCTGACATAACTCATGAAAACATCTCTCTCAGGCCTAACCCATAAAAACATCTATCTCTCTCAGACCTAACCCATAAAAATATCTCTCTCTCTCTCAGACCTATCCCATGAAAACATCTCTCTCTCAGACCTAACACATGAAAACATCTCTCTCTCTCTCTCTCAGACCTAACCCATGAAAACATCTCTCTCTCTCTCTCAGACCTATCCCATGAAAAAATCTCTCTCTCTCTCAGACCTAACCCATAAAAACATCTCTCTCTCTCTCTCTCAGACCTAACCCATGAAAACATCTCTCTCTCAGACCTAACCCATGAAAACATCTCTCTCTCTCTCAGACCTAACCAATAAAAACATCTCTCTCTCTCTCTCTCTCTCTCTCTCTCTCTCGCTCTCTCTATCTCAGACCTAACCAATGAAAACATCTCTCTCTCAGACGAAACCCGTGAAAACATCTCTCTCTCAGACCTAACCCATGAAAACATCTCTCTCAGACCTAACCCATGAAAACATCTCTCTCTCAGACCTAACACATGAAAATGTCTCTCTCAGACCTAACCCATGAAAACATCTCTCTCTCAGACCTAACCCATGAAAACATCTCTCTCTCAGAACTAACCCATTAAAACATCTCTCTCTCTCTCTCAGACCTAACCCATGCAAACATCTCTCTCTCTTAGACCTAACCCATGCAAACATCTCTCTCTCTCTCAGACCTAATCCATGAAAACATCTCTCTCAGACATAACTCATGAAAACATCTCTCTCTCAGACCTAACCCATGAAAACATCTCTCTCTCTCTCTCTCTCTCAGACCTAACCCATAAAAACATCTCTCTCTCTCTCTCTCTCAGACCTAACCCATGAAAACATCTCTCTCTCAGACCAAACCCATGAAAACATCTCTCTCTCAGTCCTAACCCATGAAAACATCTCTCTCTCAGACCTAACCCATGAAAACATCTCTCTCTCAGACCTAACCCATAAAAACATCTCTCTCTCTCTCAGACCTAACCCATGAAAACACCTCTCTCTCAGACCTAACCCATTAAAACATCTCTCTCTCAGACCTAACCCATGAAAACATCTCTCTCTCAGAACTAACCCATTAAAACATCTCTCTCTCTCTCTCTCAGACCTAACCCATGCAAACATCTCTCTCTCTTAGACCTAACCCATGCAAACATCTCTCTCTCTCAGACCTAACCCATGAAAACATCTCTCTCAGACATAACTCACGAAAACATCTCTCTCAGGCCTAACCCATAAAAATATCTCTCTCTCTCTCTCTCTCTCAGACCAATCCCATGAAAACATCTCTCTCTCTCAGAACTAACCCATTAAAACATCTCTCTCTCTCTCTCAGACCTAACCCATGCAAACATCTCTCTCTCTCTTAGACCTAACCCATGCAAACATCTCTCTCTCTCAGACCTAACCCATGAAAACATCTCTCTCAGACATAACTCATGAAAACATCTCTCTCTCAGACCTAACCCATGAAAACATCTCTCTCTCTCTCTCTCTCTCTCTCTCTCTCTCTCTCTCTCAGACCTAACCCATAAAAACATCTCTCTCTCTCAGACCTAACCCATGAAAACATCTCTCTCTCAGACCAAACCCATGAAAACATCTCTCTCTCAGACCTAACATATGAAAACATCTCTCTCTCAGACCTAACCCATGAAAACATCTCTCTCTCAGACCTAACACATGAAAACATCTCTCTCTCTCTCTCTCTCTCTCTCTCTCTCTCTCAGACCTAACCCATAAAAACATCTCTCTCTCTCTCTCTCTCAGACCTAACCCATGAAAACATCTATCTTTCTCAGACCTAACCCATGAAAACATCTCTCTCTCAGACCTAACCCATGAAAACATCTCTCTCTCAGACCTAACACATGAAAACATCTCTCTCTCTCTCTCTCAGACCTAACCCATGAAAACATCTCTCTCTCAGACCTAACCCATAAAAACATCTCTCTCTCTCTCAGACCTAACCCATGAAAACACCTCTCTCTCAGACCTAACCCATTAAAACATCTCTCTCTCAGACCTAACCCATGAAAACATCTCTCTCTCAGAACTAACCCATTAAAACATCTCTCTCTCTCTCTCTCAGACCTAACCCATGCAAACATCTCTCTCTCTTAGACCTAACCCATGCAAACATCTCTCTCTCTCAGACCTAACCCATGAAAACATCTCTCTCAGACATAACTCACGAAAACATCTCTCTCAGGCCTAACCCATAAAAATATCTCTCTCTCTCTCTCTCTCTCAGACCAATCCCATGAAAACATCTCTCTCTCTCAGAACTAACCCATTAAAACATCTCTCTCTCTCTCTCAGACCTAACCCATGCAAACATCTCTCTCTCTCTTAGACCTAACCCATGCAAACATCTCTCTCTCTCAGACCTAACCCATGAAAACATCTCTCTCAGACATAACTCATGAAAACATCTCTCTCTCAGACCTAACCCATGAAAACATCTCTCTCTCTCTCTCTCTCTCTCTCTCTCTCTCTCTCTCAGACCTAACCCATAAAAACATCTCTCTCTCTCTCAGACCTAACCCATGAAAACATCTCTCTCTCAGACCAAACCCATGAAAACATCTCTCTCTCAGACCTAACATATGAAAACATCTCTCTCTCAGACCTAACCCATGAAAACATCTCTCTCTCAGACCTAACACATGAAAACATCTCTCTCTCTCTCTCTCTCTCTCTCTCTCTCTCTCTCAGACCTAACCCATAAAAACATCTCTCTCTCTCTCTCTCTCAGACCTAACCCATGAAAACATCTATCTTTCTCAGACCTAACCCATGAAAACATCTCTCTCTCAGACCTAACCCATGAAAACATCTCTCTCTCAGACCTAACACATGAAAACATCTCTCTCTCTCTCTCTCAGACCTAACCCATAAAAACATCTCTCTCTCTCTCAGACCTAACCCATGAAAACATCTCTCTTTCTCAGACCTAAACCATGAAAACATCTCTCTCTCAGACCTAACCCATGAAAACAACTCTCTCTCAGACCTAACCCATAAAAACATCTCTCTCTCTAAAACCTAACCCATGAAAACATCTCTCTCAGACCTAACCCATAAAAACATCTCTCTCTCTCTCTCAGACCTAACCCATGAAAACATCTCTCTCTCAGACCTAACCCATGAAAACATCTCTCTCTCTCTCAGACCTAACCCATAAAAACATCTCTCTCTCTCTCTCTCTCTCTCTCTCTCTCTCTATCTCAGACCTAACCAGTGAAAACATCTCTCTCTCAGACGAAACCCGTGAAAACATCTCTCTCTCAGACCTAACCCATGAAAACATCTCTCTCAGACCTAACCCATGAAAACATCTCTCTCTCAGACCTAACACATGAAAATGTCTCTCTCAGACCTAACCCATTAAAACATCTCTCTCTCTCTCTCTCTCAGACCTAACCCATGCAAACATCTCTCTCTCTTAGACCTAACCCATGCAAACATCTCTCTCTCTCAGACCTAACCCATGAAAACAACTCTCTCAGACATAACTCATGAAAACATCTCTCTCAGGCCTAACCCATAAAAACATCTATCTCTCTCAGACCTAACCCATAAAAATATCTCTCTCTCTCTCTCAGACCTATCCCATGAAAACATCTCTCTCTCAGACCTAACACATGAAAACATCTCTCTCTCTCTCTCAGACCTAACCCATGAAAACATCTCTCTCTCTCTCTCAGACCTAACCCATAAAAACATCTCTCTCTCTCAGACCTAACCCATAAAAAATATCTCTCTCTCTCAGACCTAACTCGTGAAAATATATCTCTCTCAGACCTATCCCATGAAAAAATCTCTCTCTCTCTCAGACCTAACCCATAAAAACATCTCTCTCTCTCTCTCTCAGACCTAACCCATGAAAACATCTCTCTCTCAGACCTAACCCATGAAAACATCTCTCTCTCAGAACTAACCCATTAAAACATCTCTCTCTCTCTCTCAGACCTAACCCATGCAAACATCTCTCTCTCTTAGACCTAACCCATGCAAACATCTCTCTCTCTCTCAGACCTAATCCATGAAAACATCTCTCTCAGACATAACTCATGAAAACATCTCTCTCTCAGACCTAACCCATGAAAACATCTCTCTCTCTCTCTCTCTCTCAGACCTAACCCATAAAAACATCTCTCTCTCTCTCTCTCTCAGACCTAACCCATGAAAACATCTCTCTCTCAGACCAAACCCATGAAAACATCTCTCTCTCAGTCCTAACCCATGAAAACATCTCTCTCTCAGACCTAACCCATGAAAACATCTCTCTCTCAGACCTAACCCATAAAAACATCTCTCTCTCTCTCAGACCTAACCCATGAAAACACCTCTCTCTCAGACCTAACCCATTAAAACATCTCTCTCTCAGACCTAACCCATGAAAACATCTCTCTAAGACATAACTCATGAAAACATCTCTCTCAGGCCTAACCCATAAAAACATCTCTCTCTCTCTCTCTCTCTCTCTCTCTCTCTCTCTCTCAGACCTAACCCATGAAAATCTCTCTCTCTCTCTCTCTCTCTCTCTCAGACCTAACCCATGAAAACATCTCTCTCTCTCTCAGACCTAACCCATGAAAACATCTCTCTCAGACCTAACCCATGAAAACATCTCTCTCTCTCTCAGACCTAAACCATGAAAACATCTCTCTCTCTCAGACCTAACCCATAGAAACATTTCTCTCTCTCTCTCAGACCTAATCCATAGAAACATCTCTCTCTCTCTCTGACCTAACCCATAAAAATATCTCTATCTCTCTCAGACCTAACCCATGAAAACATCTCTCTCAGACGAAACCCGTGAAAACATCTCTCTCTCAGACCTAACCCATGAAAACATCTCTCTCTCTCTCAGACCTAACCCATGAAAACTTCTCTCTCAGACCTAACACATGAAAATGTCTCTCTCAGACCTAACCCATGAAAACATCTCTCTCAGACCTAACCCATGAAAACATCTCTCTCTCAGACCTAACACATGAAAATGTCTCTCTCAGACCTAACCCATGAAAAGATCTCTCTCTCAGAACTAACCCATTAAAACATCTCTCTCAGACCTAACCCATGAAAACATCTCTCTCAGACCTAACCCATGAAAACATCTCTCTCAGACCTAACCCATGAAAACATCTCTCTCTCAGACCTAACACATGAAAATGTCTCTCTCAGACCTAACCCATGAAAACATCTCTCTCTCAGAACTAACCCATGAAAACATCTCTCTCTCTCTCAGACCTAACCCATGAAAACATCTCTCTCGCTCTCTCAGACCTAACCCATGAAAACATCTCTTTCTCTCTCTCAGACCTAACCCATAAAAACATCTCTCTCTCACTCTCTCTCAGACCTAACCCATGAAAACATCTCTCTCAGACCTAACCCATGAAAACATCTCTCTCTCAGACCTAACCCATAAAAACAACTCTCTCTCTCAGACCTAAACCATAAAAATATCTCTCTCTCAGACCTAACCCATAAAAACATCTCTCTCTCTCTCAGACCTAACCCATGAAAACATCTCTCTCTCAGACCTAACCCATTAAAACATCTCTCTCTCAGACCTAACACATGAAAACATATCTCTCTCTCTCAGACCTAACCAATAAAAACATCTCTCTCTCTCAGACCAAACCCATGAAAACATCTCTCTCTCTCAGACCTAACCCATGAAAACATCTCTCTCAGACCAAACCCATGAAAATATATTTCTCTCTCTCAGACCTAACCCATGAAAACATCTCTCTCTCTCTCAGACCTTACCCATGAAAACATCTCTCTCTCAGACCTAACCCATGAAAACATCTCTCTCTCAGACCTCACCCATGAAAACATCTCTCTCTCAGACCTCACCCATGAAAACATCTCTCTCTCTCTCGGACCGCAACCATGAAAACATCTCTCTCTCTAAAACCTAACCCATGAAAACATCTCTCTCAGACCTAACCCATAAAAACATCTCTCTCTCTCTCTCTCTCAGACCTAACCCATGAAAACATCTCTCTCTCAGAACTAACCCATTAAAACATCTCTCTCTCTCTCAGACCTAACCCATGCAAACATCTCTCTCTCTTAGACCTAACCCATGCAAACATCTCTCTCTCTCTCAGACCTAACCCATGAAAACATCTCTCTCAGACATAACTCATGAAAACATCTCTCTCTCAGACCTAAGCCATGAAAACATCTCTCTCTCTCTCTCTCTCTCTCTCTCAGACCTAACCCATAAAAACATCTCTCTCTCTCAGACCTAACCCATGAAAACATCTCTCTCTCAGACCTAACCCATGAAAACATCTCTCTCTCAGACCTAACCCATGAAAACAACTCTCTCTCTCAGACCTAACCCATGAAAACATCTCTCTCAGACCTAACCCATAAAAACATCTCTCTCTCTCTCTCTCTCAGACCTAACCCATGAAAACATCTCTCTCTCAGACCTAACCCATGAAAACATCTCTCTCTCTCTCAGACCTAACCAATAAAAACATCTCTCTCTCTCTCTCTCTCTCTCTCTCTCTCTCTCTCTCTATCTCAGACCTAACCAATGAAAACATCTCTCTCTCAGACCTAACCCATGAAAACATCTCTCTCAGACCTAACCCATGAAAACATCTCTCTCTCAGACCTAACACATGAAAATGTCTCTCTCAGACCTAACCCATGAAAACATCTCTCTCTCAGACCTAACCCATGAAAACATCTCTCTCTCAGAACTAACCCATTAAAACATCTCTCTCTCTCTCAGACCTAACCCATGCAAACATCTCTCTCTCTTAGACCTAACCCATGCAAACATCTCTCTCTCTCTCAGACCTAACCCATGAAAACATCTCTCTCAGACATAACTCATGAAAACATCTCTCTCTCAGACCTAACCCATGAAAACATCTCTCTCTCTCTCTCTCTCTCAGACCTAACCCATAAAAACATCTCTCTCTCTCTCTCAGACCTAACCCATGAAAACATCTCTCTCTCAGACCAAACCCATGAAAACATCTCTCTCTCTCAGTCCTAACCCATGAAAACATCTCTCTCTCAGACCTAACCCATGAAAACATCTCTCTCTCAGACCTAACACATGAAAACATCTCTCTCTCTCTCTCTCTCTCTCAGACCTAACCCATAAAAACATCTCTCTCTCTCTCTCTCAGACCTAACCCATGAAAACATCTCTCTTTCTCAGACCTAACCCATGAAAACATCTCTCTCTCAGACCTAACCCATGAAAACATCTCTCTCTCAGACCTAACCCATGAAAACAACTCTCTCTCAAAAACCTAACCCATGAAAACATCTCTCTCAGACCTAACCCATTAAAACATCTCTCTCTCTCTCTCAGACCTAACCCATGAAAACATCTCTCTCTCAGACCTAACCCATGAAAACATCTCTCTCTCTCTCAGACCTAACCCATAAAAACATCTCTCTCTCTCTCTCTCTCTCTCTCTCTCTCTCTCTCTCTCTCTCTCTCTCTCTCTATCTCAGACCTAACCAATGAAAACATCTCTCTCTCAGACCTAACCCATGAAAACATCTCTCTCAGACCTAACCCATGAAAACATCTCTCTCTCAGACCTAACCCATTAAAACATCTCTCTCTCAGACCTAACCCATGAAAACATCTCTCTCAGACCTAACCCATGAAAACATCTCTCTCTCAGACCTAACACATGAAAATGTCTCTCTCAGACCTAACCCATGAAAACATCTCTCTCTCAGAACTAACCCATTAAAACATCTCTCTCTCTCTCTCTCTCAGACCTAACCCATGCAAACATCTCTCTCTCTTAGACCTAACCCATGCAAACATCTCTCTCTCTCAGACCTAACCCATGAAAACATCTCTCTCAGACATAACTCATGAAAACATCTCTCTCAGGCCTAACCCATAAAAATATCTCTCTCTCTCTCTCTCTCTCTCTCAGACCAATCCCATGAAAACATCTCTCTCTCAGACCTAACCCATGAAAACATCTCTCTCTCTCTCTCTCAGACCTAACCCATGAAAACATCTCTCTCTCTCTCTCAGACCTAACCCATAAAAACATCTCTCTCTCTCAGACCTAACCCATAAAAATATCTCTCTCTCTCTCTCAGACCTAACTCGTGAAAATATATCTCTCTCAGACCTATCCCATGAAAAAATCTCTATCTCAGAACTAACCCATGAAAACATCTCTCTCTCTCAGACCTAACCCATGAAAACATCTCTCTCTCAGACCTAACCCATGAAAACATCTCTCTCTCTCTCTCAGACCTAACCCATAAAAACATCTCTCTCTCTCTCAGACCTAACCCATGAAAACACCTCTCTCTCAGACCTAACCCATTAAAACATCTCTCTCTCTCAGACCTAACCCATGAAAACATCTCTCTAAGACATTACATTTACATTTAAGTCATTTAGCAGACGCTCTTATCCAGAGCGACTTACAAATTGGTGAATTCACCTTCTGACATCCAGTGGAACAGCCACTTTACAATAGTGCATCTAAATCATTTAAGGGGGGTGAGAAGGATTACTTTATCCTATCCTAGGTATTCCTTGAAGAGGTGGGGTTTCAGGTGTCTCCGGAAGGTGGTGATTGACTCCGCTGTCCTGGCGTCGTGAGGGAGTTTGTTCCACCATTGGGGGGCCAGAGCAGCGAACAGTTTTGACTGGGCTGAGCGGGAACTGTACTTCCTCAATGGTAGGGAGGCGAGCAGGCCAGAGGTGGATGAACGCAGTGCCCTTGCTTGGGTGTAGGGCCTGATCAGAGCCTGGAGGTACTGCGGTGCCGTTCCCCTCACAGCTCCGTAGGCAAGCACCATGGTCTTGTAGCGGATGCGAGCTTCAACTGGAAGCCAGTGGAGAGAGCGGAGGAGCGGGGTGACGTGAGAGAACTTGGGAAGGTTGAACACCAGACGGGCTGCGGCGTTCTGGATGAGTTGTAGGGGTTTAATGGCACAGGCAGGGAGCCCAGCCAACAGCGAGTTGCAGTAATCCAGACGGGAGATGACAAATGCCTGGATTAGGACCTGCGCCGCTTCCTGTGTGAGGCAGGGTCGTACTCTGCGGATGTTGTAGAGCATGAACCTACAGGAACGGGCCACCGCCTTGATGTTGGTTGAGAACGACAGGGTGTTGTCCAGGATCACGCCAAGGTTCTTAGCGCTCTGGGAGGAGGACACAATGGAGTTGTCAACCGTGATGGCGAGATCATGGAACGGGCAGTCCTTCCCCGGGAGGAAGAGCAGCTCCGTCTTGCCGAGGTTCAGCTTGAGGTGGTGATCCGTCATCCACACTGATATGTCTGCCAGACATGCAGAGATGCGATTCGCCACCTGGTCATCAGAAGGGGGAAAGGAGAAGATTAATTGTGTGTCGTCTGCATAGCAATGATAGGAGAGACCATGTGAGGTTATGACAGAGCCAAGTGACTTGGTGTATAGCGAGAATAGGAGAGGGCCTAGAACAGAGCCCTGGGGGACACCAGTGGTGAGAGCGCGTGGCGAGGAGACAGATTCTCGCCACGCCACCTGGTAGGAGCGACCTGTCAGGTAGGACGCAATCCAAGCGTGGGCCGCGCCGGAGATGCCCAACTCGGAGAGGGTGGAGAGGAGGATCTGATGGTTCACAGTATCGAAGGCAGCCGATAGGTCTAGAAGGATGAGAGCAGAGGAGAGAGAGTTAGCTTTAGCAGTGCGGAGCGCCTCCGTGATGCAGAGAAGAGCAGTCTCAGTTGAATGACTAGTCTTGTAACCTGACTGATTTGGATCAAGAAGGTCATTCTGAGAGAGATAGCGGGAGAGCTGGCCAAGGACGGCACGTTCAAGAGTTTTGGAGAGAAAAGAAAGAAGGGATACTGGTCTGTAGTTGTTGACATCGGAGGGATTGAGTGTAGGTTTTTTCAGAAGGGGTGCAACTCTCGCTCTCTTGAAGACGGAAGGGACGTAGCCAGCGGTCAGGGATGAGTTGATGAGCGAGGTGAGGTAAGGGAGAAGGTCCCCGGAAATGGTCTGGAGAAGAGAGGAGGGGATAGGGTCAAGCGGGCAGGTTGTTGGGCGGCCGGCCGTCACAAGAAGCGAGATTTCATCTGGAGAGAGAGGGGAGAAAGAGGTCAGAGCACAGGGTAGGGCAGTGTGAGCAGAACCAGCGGTGTCGTTTGACTTAGCAAACAAGGATCGGATGTCGTCGACCTTCTTTTCAAAATGGTTGACGAAGTCATCTGCAGAGAGGGAGGGGGGAGGAGGATTCAGGAGGGAGGAGAAGGTGGCAAAGAGCTTCCTAGGGTTAGAGGCAGATGCTTGGAATTTAGAGTGGTAGAAAGTGGCTTTAGCAGCAGAGACAGAGGAGGAAAATGTAGAGAGGAGGGAGTGAAAGGATGCCAGGTCCGCAGGGAGGCGAGTTTTCTTCCATTTCCGCTCGGCTGCCCGGAGCTCTGTTCTGTGAGCTCGCAATGAGTCATCGAGCCACGGAGCGGGAGGGGAGGACCGAGCCGGCCTGGAGGATAGGGGACATAGAGAGTCAAAGGATGCAGAAAGGGAAGAGAGGAGGGTTGAGGAGGCAGAATCAGGAGAAAGGTTGGAGAAGGTATGAGCAGAGGGAAGAGATGATAGGATGGAAGAGGAGAGAGTAGCGGGGGGAGAGAGAGCGAAGGTTGGGACGGCGCGATACCATCCGAGTAGGGGCAGTGTGGGAAGTGTTGGATGAGAGCGAGAGGGAAAAGGATACAAGGTAGTGGTCGGAGACTTGGAGGGGAGTTGCAATGAGGTTAGTGGAAGAACAGCATCTAGTAAAGATGAGGTCGAGCGTATTGCCTGCCTTGTGAGTAGGGGGAAGGTGAGAGGGTGAGGTCAAAAGAGGAGAGGAGTGGAAAGAAGGAGGCAGAGAGGAATGAGTCAAAGGTAGACGTGGGGAGGTTAAAGTCGCCCAGGACTGTGAGAGGTGAGCCGTCCTCAGGAAAGGAGCTTATCAAGGCATCAAGCTCATTGATGAACTCTCCGAGGGAACCTGGAGGGCGATAAATGATAAGGATGTTAAGCTTGAAAGGGCTGGTAACTGTGACAGCATGGAATTCAAAGGAGGCGATAGATAGATGGGTAAGGGGAGAGAGAGAGAATGACCACTTGGGAGAGATGAGGATCCCGGTGCCACCACCCCGCTGACCCGAAGCTCTCGGGGTGTGCGAGAACACGTGGGCGGACGAAGAGAGAGCAGTAGGAGTAGCAGTGTTATCTGTGGTGATCCATGTTTCCGTCAGTGCCAGGAAGTCGAGGGACTGGAGGGAGGCATAGGCTGAGATGAACTCTGCCTTGTTGGCCGCAGATCGGCAGTTCCAGAGGCTACCGGAGACCAGGAACTCCACGTGGGTCGTGCGCGCTGGGACCACCAGATTAGGGTGGCCGCGGCCACGCGGTGTGGAGCGTTTGTATGGTCTGTGCAGAGAGGAGAGAACAGGGATAGATAGACACATAGTTGACAGGGTACAGAAGAGGCTACGCTAATGCAAAGGAGATTGGAATGACAAGTGGACTACACGTCTCGAATGTTCAGAAAGTTAAGCTTACGTAGCAAGAATCTTATTGACTAAAATGATTGAAATGATACAGTACTGCTGGAGTAGGCTAGCTGGTAGTGGCTGCGATGTTGACACTACACTAATCAAGTCGTTCCGTCGAGTGTAATAGTTTCTACAGTGCTGCTATTCGGGGCTAGCTGGCTAGCTAGCAGGTTGATTGCGTTACGTTACCTTAAAAGAACGACAATAGCTGGCTAGCTAACCTAGAAAATCGCTCTAGGCTACACAATTGTCTTAGATACAAAGACGGCTATGTAGCTAGCTAGCTACGATCAAACAAAACAAACCGTTGTACTGTAATAGTTACTACAGTGCTGCTATTCGGGGGCTAGCTGGCTAGCTACGTTAAAAGAACGACAATAGCTGGCCAGCTAACCTAGAAAATCGCTCTAGGCTACACAATTGTCTTAGATACAAAGACGGCTATGTAGCTAGCTAGCTACGATCAAACAAAACAAACCGTTGTACTGTAATAGTTACTACAGTGCTGCTATTCGGGGGCTAGCTGGCTAGCTACGTTAAAAGAACGACAATAGCTGGCCAGCTAACCTAGAAAATCGCTCTAGACTACACAATTGTCTTAGATACAAAGACGGCTATGTAGCTGGCTAGCTACGATCAAACAAATCAAACCGTTGTACTGTAATGAAGTGAAATGAAAATGTGATACTACCTGTGGAGCGACGGAATGTTGACCGGGTAGTTGGAGTTCAATTCGGTAGAGGTTGGCTAGCTGTTGGCTAGCTAGCTAGCAGCATTTCCTACGTTAAGGACGACAAATAGCTGGCTAGCTAACCTCGGTAAATTAAGATAATCACTCTAAGTCTACACACTCTAAACTGCACAATTATCTTGGATACGAAGACAGCGAAGACAACTATGTAGCTAGCTGACACTACGCTAATCGAGTCGTTCAGTTGAGTGTAATAGTTTCTACAGTGCTAGTGGACAGTGGATGTTAGCTAGCTGCTTAGCTAGCTGCTGGGCAGATACGTTAGGACGACGAAATACGATAATTATGCAATTGTCGTTGATACAAAGACGGCTATGTAGCTAGCTAAGAAGAAATTGCTAAGATTAGACAAATCAAACCGTTGTACTATAACGAAATGTAATGAAAAGTTATACTACCTGCGGACCGAAGTGTAGATGCGACCGCTCGCTCCAACCGGAACCGGGGCAGACATAACTCATGAAAACATCTCTCTCAGGCCTAACCCATAAAAACATCTCTCTCTCTCTCTCTCTCAGACCTAACCCATGAAAATATCTCTCTCTCTCTCTCTCTCAGACCTAACCCATGAAAACATCTCTCTCTCAGACCTAACCCATGAAAACATCTCTCTCAGACCTAACCCATGAAAACATCTCTCTCTCTCTCAGACCTAACCCATGAAAACATCTCTCTCTCTCTCTCAGACCTAACCAATGAAAACATCTCTCTCAGACCTAACCCATGAAAACATCTCTCTCTCAGACCTAACACATGAAAATGTCTCTCTCAGACCTAACCCATGAAAACATCTCTCTCTCAGAACTAACCCATGAAAACATCTCTCTCTCTCTCAGACCTAACCCATGAAAACATCTCTCTCTCGCTCTCTCAGACCTAACCCATGAAAACATCTCTTTCTCTCTCTCAGACCTAATCCATAAAAACATCTCTCTCTCTCTCTCTCTCTCAGACCTAAACCATAAAAACATCTCTCTCTCTCAGACCTAAACCATAAAAATATCTCTCTCTCAGACCTAACCCATAAAAACATCTCTCTCTCTCTCTCTCAGACCTAACCAATAAAAACATCTCTCTCTCTCAGACCAAACCCATGAAAACATCTCTCTCTCTCTCAGACCTAACCCATGAAAACATCTCTCTCAGACCAAACCCATGAAAATATATTTCTCTCTCTCAGACCTAACCCATAAAAACATCTCTCTCTCTCAGACCTAACCCATGAAAACATCTCTCTCTCTCAGACCTCACCCATGAAAACATCTCTCTCTCAGACCTAACCCATGAAAACATCTCTCTCTCAGACCTCACCCATGAAAACATCTCTCTCTCAGACCTCACCCATGAAAACATCTCTCTCTCTCTCAGACCGCACCCATGAAAACATCTCTCTCTCAGACCTCACCCATGAAAACATCTCTCTCTCAGACCTAACCCATGAAAACATCTCTCTCTCAGACCTAACCCATGAAAACATCTCTCTCAGACCTAACCCATGAAAACATATCTCTCAGACCTAACCCATGAAAACATCTCTGTCTATCTCAGACTTAACCCATGAAAACATCTCTCTCTCAGACCTAACCCATAAAAACATCTCTCTCAGACGGAACCCATGAAAACATCTCTCTCTCTCTCTCAGACCTAACCATGAAAACATCTCTCTCTCAGACCTCACCCATTAAAACATCTCACTCTCAGACCTAACCCATGAAAACATCTCTCTCACTCTCAGACTTAACCTATCAAAACATCTCTCTCTCTCGGACCGCACCCATGAAAACATCTCTCTCTCAGACCTCACCCATGAAAACATCTCTCTCTCAGACCTAACCCATGAAAACATCTCTCTCTCAGACCTAACCCATGAAAACATCTCTCTCTCAGACCTAACCCATGAAAACATATCTCTCAGACCTAACCCATGAAAACATCTCTGTCTATCTCAGACTTAACCCATGAAAACATCTCTCTCTCAGACCTAACCCATTAAAACATCTCTCTCAGACGGAACCCATGAAAACATCTCTCTCTCTCTCTCAGACCTAACCATGAAAACATCTCTCTCTCAGACCTCACCCATTAAAACATCTCACTCTCAGACCTAACCCATGAAAACATCTCTGTCTATCTCAGACTTAACCCATGAAAACATCTCTCTCTCAGACCTCAACCATGAAAACATCTCTCTCTCTCTCGGACCGCACCCATGAATACATCTCTCTCTCAGACCTCACCCATGAAAACATCTCTCTCTCTCTCGGACCTCACACATGAAGACATCTTTCTCTCAGACCTCACCCATGAAAATATATCTCTCAGACCTAACCCATGAAAACATCTCTGTCTATCTCAGACTTAACCCATGAAAACATCTCTCTCTCAGACCTCAACCATGAAAACATCTCTCTCTCTCTCAGACCTAACCATGAAAACATCTCTCTCTCAGACCTCACCCATTAAAACATCTCACTCTCAGACCTAACCCATGAAAACATATCTCTCAGACCTAACCCATGAAAACATCTCTGTCTATCTCAGACTTAACCCATGAAAACATCTCTCTCTCAGACCTCAACCATGAAAACATCTCTCTCTCTCTCGGACCGCAACCATGAAAACATCTCTCTCTCAGACCTCACCCATGAAAACATCTCTCTCTCTCTCTCGGACCTCACACATGAAGACATCTTTCTCTCAGACCTCACCCATGAAAATATATCTCTCTCTCTCTCGGACCGCACCCATGAAAACATCTCTCTCAGACCTAACCCATGAAAACATCTCTCTCTCAGACCTAACCCATGAAAACATATCTCTCAGACCTAACCCATGAAAACATCTCTGTCTCTCTCAGACTTAACCCATGAAAACATCTCTCTCTCAGACCTAACCCATAAAAACATCTCTCTCAGACGGAACCCATGAAAACATCTCTCTCTCTCTCAGACCTAACCATGAAAACATCTCTCTCTCAGACCTCACCCATTAAAACATCTCACTCTCAGACCTAACCCATGAAAACATCTCTCTCACTCTCAGACTTAACTTATCAAAACATCTCTCTCTCAGACCTCACCCATTAAAACATCTCACTCTCAGACCTAACCCATGAAAACATCTCTCTCACTCTCAGACTTAACCTATCAAAACATCTCTCTCTCTCTCGGACCGCACCCATGAAAACATCTCTCTCTCAGACCTCACCCATGAAAACATCTCTCTCTCTCTCGGACCTCACACATGAAGACATCTTTCTCTCAGACCTCACCCATGAAAACATCTCTCTCTCTCTCGAACCGCACCCATGAAAACATCTCTCTCTCTCAGACCTAACCCATGAAAATATCTCTCTCAGACCTAACCCATGAAAACATCTATCTCTCAGACCTAACCCATGAAAACATCTCTCTCTCAGACCTAACCCATGAAAACATATCTCTCAGACCTAACCCATGAAAACATCTCTGTCTATCTCAGACTTAACCCATGAAAACATCTCTCTCTCAGACCTAACCATGAAAACATCTCTCTCTCAGACCTAACCCATTAAAACATATCTCTCAGACCTAACCCATGAAAACATCTCTGTCTATCTCAGACTTAACCCATTAAAACATCTCACTCTCAGACCTAACCCATGAAAACATCTCTCTCACTCTCAGACTTAACCTATCAAAACATCTCTCTCTCTCTCGGACCGCACCCATGAAAACATCTCTCTCTCAGACCCCACCCATGAAAACATCTCTCTCTCAGACCTAACCCATGAAAACATCTCTCTCTCAGACCTAACCCATGAAAACATCTCTCTCTCAGACCTAACCCATGAAAACATATCTCTCAGACCTAACCCATGAAAACATCTCTGTCTATCTCAGACTTAACCCATGAAAACATCTCTCTCTCAGACCTAACCCATTAAAACATCTCTCTCAGACGGAACCCATGAAAACATCTCTCTCTCTCTCAGACCTAACCATGAAAACATCTCTCTCTCAGACTTCACCCATTAAAACATCTCACTCTCAGACCTAACCCATGAAAACATCTCTCTCACTCTCAGACTTAACCTATCAAAACATCTCTCTCTCTCTCGGACCGCACCCATGAAAACGTCTCTCTCTCAGACCTCACCCATGGAAACATCTCTCTCTCTCTCGGACCTCACACATGAAGACATCTTTCTCTCAGAACTCACCCATGAAAACATCTCTCTCTCTCGGACCGCACCCATGAAAACATCTCTCTCACTCTCAGACTTAACCTATCAAAACATCTCTCTCTCTCTCGGACCGCACCCATGAAAACGTCTCTCTCTCAGACCTCACCCATGGAAACATCTCTCTCTCTCTCGGACCTCAGACATGAAGACATCTTTCTCTCAGAACTCACCCATGAAAACATCTCTCTCTCTCAGACCGCACCCATGAAAACATCTCTCTCTCTCAGACCTAACCCATGAAAACATCTCTCTCTCAGACCTAACCCATGAAAACATCTCTCTCTCAGACCTAACCCATGAAAACATCTCTCTCTCAGACCTAACCCATGAAAACATATCTCTCAGACCTAACCCATGAAAACATCTCTGTCTCTCTCAGACTTAACCCATAAAAACATCTCTCTCTCTCTCTCTCTCTCTCTCTCTCTCTCTCTCTCAGACCTAACCCATGAAAACATCTCTCTCTCAGACCTAACCCATTAAAACATCTCTCTCTCAGACCTAACCCATGAAAACATATCTCTCTCTCTCAGACCTAACCAATAAAAACATCTCTCTCTCTCAGACCAAACCCATGAAAACATCTCTCTCTCTCTCAGACCAAACCCATGAAAACATCTCTCTCTCAGACCAAACCCATGAAAACATATTTCTCTCTCTCAGACCTAACCCATAAAAAAGTCTCTCTCTCTCAGACCTAACCCATGAAAACATCTCTCTCTCTCAGACCTAACCCATGAAAACATCTCTCTCTCAGACCTAACCCATGAAAACATCTCTCTCTCAGACCTCACCCATGAAAACATCTCTCTCTCAGACCTCAACCATGAAAACATCTCTCTCTCTCTCGGACCTCACCCATGAAAACATCTCTCTCTCAGACCTCACCCATGAAAACATCTCTCTCTCTCTCGGACCTCACACATGAAGACATCTTTCTCTCAGACCTCACCCATGAAAACATCTCTCTCTCTCTCTCGGACCGCACCCATGAAAACATCTCTCTCTCTCAGACCTAACCCATGAAAATATCTCTCTCAGACATAACCCATGAAAACATCTCACTCTCAGACCTAACCCATGAAAACATCTCTCTCTCAGACCTAACCCATGAAAACATATCTCTCAGACCTAACCCATGAAAACATCTCTGTCTCTCTCAGACTTAACCCATGAAAACATCTCTCTCTCAGACCTAACCCATAAAAACATCTCTCTCAGACGGAACCCATGAAAACACCTCTCTCTCAGACCTAACCATGAAAACATCTCTCTCTCAGACCTCACCCATTAAAACATCTCACTCTCAGACCTAACCCATGAAAACATCTCTCTCACTCTCAGACTTAACCTATCAAAACATCTTTCTCTCAGACCTCACCCATGAAAACATCTCTCTCTCTCTCTCGGACCGCACCCATGAAAAAATCTCTCTCTCTCAGACCTAACCCATGAAAACATCTCTCTCACAGTCCAAACCCATGAAAACATATTTCTCTCTCTCAGACCTAACCCATAAAAACATCTCTCTCTCTCAGACCTAACCCATGAAAACATCTCTCTCTCAGACCTAACCCATGAAAACATCTCTCTCTCAGACCTAACCCATGAAAACATCTCTCTCTCAGACCTCACCCATGAAAACATCTCTCTCTCAGACCTCAACCATGAAAACATCTCTCTCTCTCTCGGACCGCACCCATGAAAACATCTCTCTCTCAGACCTCACCCATGAAAACATCTCTCTCTCTCTCGGACCTCACACATGAAGACATCTTTCTCTCAGACCTCACCCATGAAAACATCTCTCTCTCAGACCTAACCCATGAGAACATCTCTCTCTCAGACCTAACCCATGAAAACATATCTCTCAGACCTAACCCATGAAAACATCTCTGTCTCTCTCAGACTTAACCCATGAAAACATCTCTCTCTCAGACCTAACCCATAAAAACATCTCTCTCAGGCGGAACCCATGAAAACATCTCTCTCTCTCAGACCTAACCATGAAAACATCTCTCTCAGACCTCACCCATTAAAACATCTCACTCTCAGACCTAACCCATGAAAACATCTCTCTCACTCTCAGACTTAACCTATCAAAACATCTCTCTCTCTCTCTCGGACCGCACCCATGAAAACATCTCTCTCTCAGACCTCACCCATGAAAACATCTCTCTCTCTCTCGGACCTCACACATGAAGACATCTTTCTCTCAGACCTCACCCATGAAAACATCTCTCTCTCTCGAACCGCACCCATGAAAACATCTCTCTCTCTCAGACCTAACCCATGAAAATATCTCTCTCAGACCTAACCCATGAAAACATCTATCTCTCAGACCTAACCCATGAAAACATCTCTCTCTCAGACCTAACCCATGAAAACATATCTCTCAGACCTAACCCATGAAAACATCTCTGTCTATCTCAGACTTAACCCATGAAAACATCTCTCTCTCAGACCTAACCATGAAAACATCTCTCTCTCAGACCTCACCCATTAAAACATCTCTCTCTCAGACCTAACCCATGAAAACATCTCTCTCACTCTCAGACTTAACCTATCAAAACATCTCTCTCAGACCTAACCCAGGAAAACATCTCTCTCTCAGACCTAACCCATACAAACATCTCTCTCTCTCAGACCTAACCCATGAAAACATCTCTCTCTCAGACCTAACCCATGAAAACATCTCTCTCAGACCTAACCCATGAAAACATCTCTCTCTCTCTCTCAGACCTAACCCATGAAAACATCTCTGTCTATCTCAGACTTAACCCATGAAAACATCTCTCTCTCAGACCTAACCCATGAAAACATATCTCTCAGACCTAACCCATGAAAACATCTCTGTCTCTCTCAGACTTAACCCATGAAAACATCTCTCTCTCAGACCTAACCCATAAAAACATCTCTCTCAGGCGGAACCCATGAAAACATCTCTCTCTCTCTCAGACCTAACCATGAAAACATCTCTCTCTCAGACCTCACCCATTAAAACATCTCACTCTCAGACCTAACCCATGAAAACATCTCTCTCACTCTCAGACTTAACCTATCAAAACATCTCTCTCTCTCTCGGACCGCACCCATGAAAACATCTCTCTCTCAGACCTCACCCATGAAAACATCTCTCTCTCTCGGACCTCACACATGAAGACATCTTTCTCTCAGACCTCACCCATGAAAACATCTCTCTCTCTCTCGAACCGCACCCATGAAAACATCTCTCTCTCTCAGACCTAACCCATGAAAATATCTCTCTCAGACCTAACCCATGAAAACATCTATCTCTCAGACCTAACCCATGAAAACATCTCTCTCTCAGACCTAACCCATGAAAACATATCTCTCAGACCTAACCCATGAAAACATCTCTGTCTATCTCAGACTTAACCCATGAAAACATCTCTCTCTCAGACCTAACCATGAAAACATCTCTCTCTCAGACCTCACCCATTAAAACATCTCTCTCTCAGACCTAACCCATGAAAACATCTCTCTCACTCTCAGACTTAACCTATCAAAACATCTCTCTCAGACCTAACCCAGGAAAACATCTCTCTCTCAGACCTAACCCATACAAACATCTCTCTCTCTCAGACCTAACCCATGAAAACATCTCTCTCTCAGACCTAACCCATGAAAACATCTCTCTCAGACCTAACCCATGAAAACATCTCTCTCTCTCTCTCAGACCTAACCCATGAAAACATCTCTGTCTATCTCAGACTTAACCCATGAAAACATCTCTCTCTCAGACCTAACCCATAAAAACATCTCTCTCACTCTCAGACTTAACCTATCAAAACATCTCTCTCTCAGACCTAACCCAGGAAAACATCTCTCTCTCAGACCTAACCCATAAAAACATCTCTCTCTTTCAGACCTAACCCATAAAAACATCTCTCTCTTTCAGACCTAACCCATAAAAACGTGTCTAACTCTCAGACTTAACCCATGAAAACATCTCTCTCTCTCAGACCTAACCCATTAAAACATCTCTCTCTCTCTCTCTCTCAGACCTAACCCATGAAAACATCTCTCTCTCAAACCTAACCCATTAAGACATCTCTCTCTCAGACCAAACCCATAAAAACATCTCTCTCAGACATAACTCATGAAAACATCAATCTCAGGCCTAACCCATAAAAACATCTCTCTCTCTCTCAGACCTAAACCATAAAAACATCTCTCTCTCAGACCTCACCCATGAAAACATCTCTCTCTCTCTCGAACCGCACCCATGAAAACATCTCTCTCTCTCTCAGACCTAACACATGAAAACATCTCTCTCTCAGACCTAACCCATGAAAACATCTCTCTCTCAGACCTAACCCATGAAAACATATCTCTCAGACCTAACCCATGAAAACATCTCTCTCTCTCTCTCTCAGACCTAACCCATGAAAACATCTCTCTCAGACCTAACCCATAAAAACATCTCTCTCTTTCAGACCTAACCCATAAAAACATGTCTCTCTCTCAGACTTAACCCATGAAAACATCTCTCTCTCAGACCTAACCCATGAAAACATCTCTCTCAGACCTAACCCATTAAAACATCTCTCTCTCTCTCTCTCTCTCTCTCAGACCTAACCCATGAAAACATCTCTCTCTCAAACCTAACCCATTAAGACATCTCTCTCTCAGACCAAACCCATAAAAACATCTCTCTCAGACCTAACCCATGAAAACATCAATCTCAGGCCTAACCCATAAAAACATCTCTCTCTCTCTCAGACCTAAACCATAAAAACATCTCTCTCTCAGACCTCACCCATGAAAACATCTCTCTCTCAGACCTAACCCATGAAAACATCTCTCTCACTCTCAGACTTAACCTATAAAAACATCTCTCTCTCAGACCTAACCCATGAAAACATCTCTCTCTCAGACCTAACCCATGAAAACATCTATCTCTCAGACCTAACCCATGAAAACATATCTCTCAGACCTAGCCCATGAAAACATCTCTGTCTCTCTCAGACCTAACCCATGAAAACATCTCTCTCTCTCTCAGACCTAACCCATGAAAACATCTCTGTCTCTCTCAAAATTAACCCATGAAAACATCTCTCTCTCAGACCGAACCCATGAAAACATCTCTGTCTCTCTCAGACTTAACCCATGAAAACATCTCTCTCTCAGACCTAACCCATAAAAACATCTCTCTCAGACGGAACCCATGAATACATCTCTCTCTCTCAGACCTAACCATGAAAACATCTCTCTCTCAGACCTCACCCATTAAAACATCTCTCTCTCAGACCTAACCCATGAAAACATCTCTCTCACTCTCAGACTTAACCTATCAAAACATCTCTCTCTCAGACCTAACCCAGGAAAACATCTCTCTCTCAGACCTAACCCATACAAACATCTCTCTCTCTCTCAGACCTAACCCATGAAAACATCTCTCTCTCAGACCTAACCCATGAAAACATCTCTCTCAGACCTAAGCCATGAAAACATCTCTCTCTCTCTCAGACCTAACCCATGAAAACATCTCTCTCAGACCTAACCCATAAAAACATCTCTCTCTTTCAGACCTAACCCATAAAAACATGTCTCTCTCTCAGACTTAACCCATGAAAACATCTCTCTCTCAGACCTAACCCATGAAAACATCTCTCTCTCAGACCTAACCCATTAAAACATCTCTCTCTCTCTCTCTCTCAGACCTAACCCATGAAAACATCTCTCTCTCAGACCTAACCCATGAAAACATCTCTCTCTCAAACCTAACCCATTAAGACATCTCTCTCTCAGACCAAACCCATAAAAACATCTCTCTCAGACATAACTCATGAAAACATCAATCTCAGGCCTAACCCATAAAAACATCTCTCTCTCTCAGACCCAAACCATAAAAACATCTCTCTCTCAGACCTAACCCATGAAAACATCTCTCTCTCAGACCTAACCCATTAAATCATCTCTCTCTCAGACCTAACCCATGAAAACATCTCTCTCAGACGGAACCCATGAAAACATCTCTCTCTCTCAGACCTAACCATGAAAACATCTCTCTCTCAGACCTCACCCATTAAAACATCTCACTCTCAGACCTAACCCATGAAAACATCTCTCTCACTCTCAGACTTAACCTATCAAAACATCTCTCTCTCTCTCGGACCGCACCCATGAAAACATCTCTCTCAGACCTCACCCATGAAAACATCTCTCTCTCTCTCGGACCTCACACATGAAGACATCTTTCTCTCAGACCTCACCCATGAAAACATCTCTCTCTCTCTCGAACCGCACCCATGAAAACATATCTCTCTCTCAGACCTAACCCATGAAAACATCTCTCTCTCAGACCTAACCCATGAAAACATCTCTCTCTCAGACCTAACCCATGAAAACATCTCTCTCTCAGACCTAACCCATGAAAACATATCTCTCAGACCTAACCCATGAAAACATATCTCTCAGACCTAACCCATGAAAACATCTCTCTCTCTCTCTCTCTCAGACCTAACCCATGAAAACATCTTTCTCAGACCTAACCCATAAAAACAGCTCTCTCTTTCAGACCTAACCCATAAAAACATGTCTCTCTCTCAGACTTAACCCATGAAAACATCTCTCTCTCAGACCTAACCCATGAAAACATCTCTCTCTCAGACCTAACCCATTAAAAACATCTCTCTCTCTCTCAGACCTAACCCATGAAAACATCTCTCTCTCAAACCTAACCCATTGTGACATCTCTCTCTCAGACCAAACCCATAAAAACATCTCTCTCAGACATAACTCATGAAAACATCAATCTCAGGCCTAACCCATAAAAACATCTCTCTCTCTCTCAGACCTAAACCATAAAAACATCTCTCTCTCAGACCTAACCCATAAAAACATCTCTCTCTCTCAGACCTAACCCATGAAAACATATCTCTCTCTCTCAGACCTAACCCATGAAAACATCTCTCTCAGACCTAACCCATAAAAACATCTCTCTCTTTCAGACCTAACCCATAAAAACATGTCTCTCTCTCAGACTTAACCCATGAAAACATCTCTCTCTCAGACCTAACCCATGAAAACATCTCTCTCTCAGACCTAACCCATTAAAACATCTCTCTCTCTCTCTCAGACCTAACCCATGAAAACATCTCTCTCTCAGACCTAACCCATGAAAACATCTCTCTCTCAAACCTAACCCATTAAGACATCTCTCTCTCAGACCAAACCCATAAAAACATCTCTCTCAGACATAACTCATGAAAACATCAATCTCAGGCCTAACCCATAAAAACATCTCTCTCTCTCAGACCCAAACCATAAAAACATCTCTCTCTCAGACCTAACCCATGAAAACATCTCTTTCTCAGACCTAACCCATTAAATCATCTCTCTCTCAGACCTAACCCATGAAAACATCTCTCTCAGACGGAACCCATGAAAACATCTCTCTCTCTCAGACCTAACCATGAAAACATCTCTCTCTCAGACCTCACCCATTAAAACATCTCACTCTCAGACCTAACCCATGAAAACATCTCTCTCACTCTCAGACTTAACCTATCAAAACATCTCTCTCTCTCTCGGACCGCACCCATGAAAACATCTCTCTCTCAGACCTCACCCATGAAAACATCTCTCTCTCTCTCGGACCTCACACATGAAGACATCTTTCTCTCAGACCTCACCCATGAAAACATCTCTCTCTCTCTCGAACCGCACCCATGAAAACATATCTCTCTCTCAGACCTAACCCATGAAAACATCTCTCTCTCAGACCTAACCCATGAAAACATCTCTCTCTCAGACCTAACCCATGAAAACATCTCTCTCTCAGACCTAACCCATGAAAACATATCTCTCAGACCTAACCCATGAAAACATATCTCTCAGACCTAACCCATGAAAACATCTCTCTCTCTCTCTCTCTCTCAGACCTAACCCATGAAAACATCTTTCTCAGACCTAACCCATAAAAACAGCTCTCTCTTTCAGACCTAACCCATAAAAACATGTCTCTCTCTCAGACTTAACCCATGAAAACATCTCTCTCTCAGACCTAACCCATGAAAACATCTCTCTCTCAGACCTAACCCATTAAAAACATCTCTCTCTCTCTCAGACCTAACCCATGAAAACATCTCTCTCTCAAACCTAACCCATTAAGACATCTCTCTCTCAGACCAAACCCATAAAAACATCTCTCTCAGACATAACTCATGAAAACATCAATCTCAGGCCTAACCCATAAAAACATCTCTCTCTCTCTCAGACCTAAACCATAAAAACATCTCTCTCTCAGACCTAACCCATAAAAACATCTCTCTCTCTCAGACCTAACCCATGAAAACATATCTCTCTCTCTCAGACCTAACCATGAAAACATCTCTCTCAGACCTCACCCATGAAAACATCTCTCTCTCAGACCTAACCCATTAAAACATCTCTCTCACTCTCAGACTTAACCTATAAAAACATCTCTCTCTCAGACCTAACCCAGGAAAACATCTCTCTCTCAGACCTAACACATGAAAATATCTCTCTCTCAGACCTAACCCATGAAAACATCTCTCTCTCTCTCAGACCTAACCCATGAAAACATCTCTCTCAGACCTAACCCATAAAAACATCTCTCTCTTTCAGACCTAACCCATAAAAACATGTCTCTCTCTCAGACTTAACCCATGAAAACATCTCTCTCTCAGACCTAACCCATGAAAACATCTCTCTCTCAGACCTAACCCATGAAAACATCTATCTCTCAGACCTAACCCATGAAAACATATCTCTCAGACCTAGCCCATGAAAACATCTCTGTCTCTCTCAGACCTAACCCATGAAAACATCTCTCTCTCTCTCAGACCTAACCCATGAAAACATCTCTGTCTCTCTCAAACTTAACCCATGAAAACATCTCTCTCTCAGACCTAACCCATGAAAACATCTCTGTCTCTCTCAGACTTAACCCATGAAAACATCTCTCTCTCAGACCTAACCCATAAAAACATCTCTCTCAGACGGAACCCATGAATACATCTCTCTCTCTCAGACCTAACCATGAAAACATCTCTCTCTCAGACCTCACCCATTAAAACATCTCTCTCTCAGACCTAACCCATGAAAACATCTCTCTCACTCTCAGACTTAACCTATCAAAACATCTCTCTCTCAGACCTAACCCAGGAAAACATCTCTCTCTCAGACCTAACCCATACAAACATCTCTCTCTCTCAGACCTAACCCATGAAAACATCTCTCTCTCAGACCTAACCCATGAAAACATCTCTCTCAGACCTAAGCCATGAAAACATCTCTCTCTCTCTCAGACCTAACCCATGAAAACATCTCTCTCAGACCTAACCCATAAAAACATCTCTCTCTTTCAGACCTAACCCATAAAAACATGTCTCTCTCTCAGACTTAACCCATGAAAACATCTCTCTCTCAGACCTAACCCATGAAAACATCTCTCTCTCAGACCTAACCCATTAAAACATCTCTCTCTCTCTCAGACCTAACCCATGAAAACATCTCTCTCTCAGACCTAACCCATGAAAACATCTCTCTCTCAAACCTAACCCATTAAGACATCTCTCTCAGACCAAACCCATAAAAACATCTCTCTCAGACATAACTCATGAAAACATCAATCTCAGGCCTAACCCATAAAAACATCTCTCTCTCAGACCCAAACCATAAAAACATCTCTCTCTCAGACCTAACCCATGAAAACATCTCTCTCTCAGACCTAACCCATTAAATCATCTCTCTCTCAGACCTAACCCATGAAAACATCTCTCTCAGACGGAACCCATGAAAACATCTCTCTCTCTCAGACCTAACCATGAAAACATCTCTCTCTCAGACCTCACCCATTAAAACATCTCACTCTCAGACCTAACCCATGAAAACATCTCTCTCACTCTCAGACTTAACCTATCAAAACATCTCTCTCTCTCTCGGACCGCACCCATGAAAACATCTCTCTCTCAGACCTCACCCATGAAAACATCTCTCTCTCTCTCGGACCTCACACATGAAGACATCTTTCTCTCAGACCTCACCCATGAAAACATCTCTCTCTCTCGAACCGCACCCATGAAAACATATCTCTCTCTCAGACCTAACCCATGAAAACATCTCTCTCTCAGACCTAACCCATGAAAACATCTCTCTCTCAGACCTAACCCATGAAAACATCTCTCTCTCAGACCTAACCCATGAAAACATATCTCTCAGACCTAACCCATGAAAACATATCTCTCAGACCTAACCCATGAAAACATCTCTCTCTCTCTCTCTCTCTCAGACCTAACCCATGAAAACATCTTTCTCAGACCTAACCCATAAAAACAGCTCTCTCTTTCAGACCTAACCCATAAAAACATGTCTCTCTCTCAGACTTAACCCATGAAAACATCTCTCTCTCAGACCTAACCCATGAAAACATCTCTCTCTCAGACCTAACCCATTAAAAACATCTCTCTCTCTCTCAGACCTAACCCATGAAAACATCTCTCTCTCAAACCTAACCCATTAAGACATCTCTCTCTCAGACCAAACCCATAAAAACATCTCTCTCAGACATAACTCATGAAAACATCAATCTCAGGCCTAACCCATAAAAACATCTCTCTCTCTCTCAGACCTAAACCATAAAAACATCTCTCTCTCAGACCTAACCCATAAAAACATCTCTCTCTCTCAGACCTAACCCATGAAAACATATCTCTCTCTCTCAGACCTAACCATGAAAACATCTCTCTCTCAGACCTCACCCATGAAAACATCTCTCTCTCAGACCTAACCCATTAAAACATCTCTCTCACTCTCAGACTTAACCTATAAAAACATCTCTCTCTCAGACCTAACCCAGGAAAACATCTCTCTCTCAGACCTAACACATGAAAATATCTCTCTCTCAGACCTAACCCATGAAAACATCTCTCTCTCTCTCAGACCTAACCCATGAAAACATCTCTCTCAGACCTAACCCATAAAAACATCTCTCTCTTTCAGACCTAACCCATAAAAACATGTCTCTCTCTCAGACTTAACCCATGAAAACATCTCTCTCTCAGACCTAACCCATGAAAACATCTCTCTCTCAGACCTAACCCATCAAAACATCTCTCTCTCTCTCCCAGACCTAACCCATGAAAACATCTCTCTCTCAAACCTAACCCATTAAGACATCTCTCTCTCAGACCAAACCCATAAAAACATATCTCTCAGACATAACTCATGAAAACATCGATCTCAGGCCTAACCCATAAAAACATCTCTCTCTCTCACAGACCTAAACCATAAAAACATCTCTCTCTCAGACCTAACCCATGAAAACATCTCTCTCTCAGACCTAACCCATTAAAACATCTCTCTCTCAGACCTAACCCATAAAAACATCTCTCTCTCTCAGACCTAACCCATGAAAACATATCTCTCTCTCTCAGACCTAACATATAAAAACATCTCTCTCTCTCTCAGACCTAACCCATGAAAACATCTCTCTCTCAGACCTCACCCATGAAAACATCTCTCTCTCAGACCTAACCCATGAAAACATCTCTCTCTCTCAGACCTAACCCATGAAAACATCTCTCTCTCAGACCTAACCCATGAAAACATCTCTCTCTCAGACCAAACCCATGAAAACATCTCTCTCTCAGACCTAACCCATGAAAACATCTCTCTCTCAGACCTAACCCATGAAAACATCTCTCTCTCAGACCTAACCCATGAAAACATCTATCTCTCAGACCTAACCCATGAAAACATCTCTCAGACGTCACCCATGAAAACATCTCTCTCTCAGACCTCACCCATGAAAACATCTCTCTCTCTCTCGGACCTCACCCATGAAGACATCTTTCTCTCAGACCTCACCCATGAAAACATCTCTCTCTCTCTCTCTCTCTCTCTCTCTCTCTGACCGCACCCATGAAAACATCTCTCTCTCTCAGACCTAACCCATGAAAACATCTCTCTCTCAGACCTAACCCATGAAAACATCTCTCTCTCAGACCTAACCCATGAAAACATATCTCTCAGACCTAACCCATGAAAACATCTCCGTCTCTCTCAGACTTAACCCATGAAAACTTCTCTCTCTCAGACCTAACCCATAAAAACATCTCTCTCAGACGGAACCCATGAAAACATCTCTCTCTCTCTCTCTCTCTCAGACCCAAGCAGGAAAACATCTCTCTCTCAGACCTCACCCATTAAAACATCTCTCTCTCAGACCTAACCCATGAAAACATCTCTCTCACTCTCAGACTTAACCTATCAAAACATCTGTCTCTCAGACCTAACCCAGGAAAACATCTCTCTGTCAGACCTAACCCATAAAAACATATCTCTCTCTCTCTCAGACCTAACCCATGAAAACATCTCTCTCTCAAACCTAACCCATGAAAACATCTCTCTCTCAGACCTAACCTATGAAAACATCTCTCTCAGACCTAACCCATGAAAACATCTCTCTCTCAGACCTAACACATGAAAACATATCTCTCAGACCTAACCCATGAAAACATCTCTCTCAGACCAAACCCATAAAAACAACTCTCTCTCAGACCTCACCCATGAAAACATCTCTCTCTCTCTCGGACCTCAACCATGAAGACATCTTTCTCTCAGACCTCACCCATGAAAACTTCTCTCTCTCTCTCTCTCTCTCAGACCGCACCCATGAAAACATCTCTCTCTCAGACCTAACCCATGAAAACATCTCTCTCTCAGAAATAACCCATGAAAACATCTCTCTCTCAGACCTAACCCATGAAAACATATCTCTCAGACCTAACCCATGAAAACATCTCTGTCTCTCTCAGACTTAACCCATGAAAACATCTCTCTCTCAGACCTAACCCATAAAAACATCTCTCTCAGACGGAACCCATGAAAACATATCTCTCTTTCTCTCAGACCCAACCATGAAAACATCTCTCTCTCAGACCTCACCCATTAAAACATCTCTCTCTCAGACCTAACCCATGAAAACATCTCTCTCACTCTCAGACTTAACCTATCAAAACATCTCTCTCTCAGACCTAACCCAGGAAAACATCTCTCTGTCAGACCTAACCCATAAAAAAATATCTCCCCCCCTTTAGACCTAATCCATGAAAACATCTCTCTCTCAGACCTAACCCATGAAAACATCTCTCTCAGACCTAACCCATGAAAACATCTCTCTCTCAGACCTAACACATTAAAACATCTCTCTCAGACCAAACCCATAAAAACATCTCTCTCTCAGACCTAACCCATAAAAACATGTCTCTCTCTCAGACTTAACCCATGAAAACATCTCTCTCAGACCTAACCCATTAAAACATCTCTCTCTCAGACCTAACCCATTAAAACATCTCTCTCTCTCAGACCTAACCCATGAAAACATCTCTCTCTCAGACCTAACCCATTAAGACATCTCTCTCAGACCAAACCCATGAAAACATCTCTCTCAGACATAACTCATGAAAACATCTCTCTCAGGCCTAACCCATAAAAACATCTCTCTCTCTCAGACCTAAACCATAAAAACATCTCTCTCTCAGACCTAACCCATAAAAACATCTGTCTCACTCTCTCAGACCTAACCCATGAAAACATCTCTCTATCTCAGACCTAACCCATAAAAACATCTCTCTCTCTCTCAGACCTAACCCATGAAAACATCTCTCTTTCTCAGACCTAACCCATGAAAACATCTCTCTCAGACCTAACCCATGAAAACATCTCTCTCTCAGACCTAACACATTAAAACATCTCTCTCAGACCAAACCCATAAAAACATCTCTCTCTCAGACCTAACCCATAAAAACATGTCTCTCTCTCAGACTTAACCCATGAAAACATCTCTCTCAGACCTAACCCATTAAAACATCTCTCTCTCAGACCTAACCCATGAAAACATCTCTCTCTCAGACCTAACATATTAAGACATCTCTCTCAGACCAAGCCCATGAAAACATCTCTCTCAGACACAACTCATGAAAACATCTCTCTCAGGCCTAACCCATAAAAACATCTCTCTCTCTCAGACCTAAACCATAAAAACATCTCTCTCTCAGACCTAACCCATAAAAACATCTGTCTCACTCTCTCAGACCTAACCCATGAAAACATCTCTCTATCTCAGACCTAACCCATAAAAACATCTCTCTCTCTCTCAGACCTAACCCATGAAAACATCTCTCTTTCTCAGACCGAACCCATGAAAACATCTCTCTCTCTCTCTCTCTCTCGGACCTCACCCATGAAGACATCTTTCTCTCAGACCTCACCCATGAAAACATCTCTCTCTCTCTCTAAGGACCGCACCCATGAAAACATCTCTCTCTCTCTCAGACCTAACCCATGAAAACATCTCTCTCTCAGACCTAACCCATGAAAACATCTCTCTCTCAGACCTAACCCATGAAAACATATCTCTCAGACCTAACCCATGAAAACATCTCTCTCACTCTCAGACTTAACCTATCAAAACATCTGTCTCTCAGACCTAACCCAGGAAAACATCTCTCTGTCAGACCTAACCCATAAAAACATATCTCTCTCTCTCTCAGACCTAACCCATGAAAACATCTCTCTCTCAAACCTAACCCATGAAAACATCTCTCTCTCAGACCTAACCTATGAAAACATCTCTCTCAGACCTAACCCATGAAAACATCTCTCTCTCAGACCAAACCCATAAAAACAACTCTCTCTCAGACCTCACCCATGAAAACATCTCTCTCTCTCTCGGACCTCAACCATGAAGACATCTTTCTCTCAGACCTCACCCATGAAAACTTCTCTCTCTCTCTCTCTCTCTCAGACCGCACCCATGAAAACATCTCTCTCTCAGACCTAACCCATGAAAACATCTCTCTCTCAGAAATAACCCATGAAAACATCTCTCTCTCAGACCTAACCCATGAAAACATATCTCTCAGACCTAACCCATGAAAACATCTCTGTCTCTCTCAGACTTAACCCATGAAAACATCTCTCTCTCAGACCTAACCCATAAAAACATCTCTCTCAGACGGAACCCATGAAAACATATCTCTCTTTCTCTCAGACCCAACCATGAAAACATCTCTCTCTCAGACCTCACCCATTAAAACATCTCTCTCTCAGACCTAACCCATGAAAACATCTCTCTCACTCTCAGACTTAACCTATCAAAACATCTCTCTCTCAGACCTAACCCAGGAAAACATCTCTCTGTCAGACCTAACCCATAAAAAAATATCTCCCCCCCTTTAGACCTAACCCATGAAAACATCTCTCTCTCAGACCTAACCCATGAAAACATCTCTCTCAGACCTAACCCATGAAAACATCTCTCTCTCAGACCTAACACATTAAAACATCTCTCTCAGACCAAACCCATAAAAACATCTCTCTCTCAGACCTAACCCATAAAAACATGTCTCTCTCTCAGACTTAACCCATGAAAACATCTCTCTCAGACCTAACCCATTAAAACATCTCTCTCTCAGACCTAACCCATTAAAACATCTCTCTCTCTCAGACCTAACCCATTAAGACATCTCTCTCAGACCAAACCCATGAAAACATCTCTCTCAGACATAACTCATGAAAACATCTCTCTCAGGCCTAACCCATAAAAACATCTCTCTCTCTCAGACCTAAACCATAAAAACATCTCTCTCTCAGACCTAACCCATAAAAACATCTGTCTCACTCTCTCAGACCTAACCCATGAAAACATCTCTCTATCTCAGACCTAACCCATAAAAACATCTCTCTCTCTCTCAGACCTAACCCATGAAAACATCTCTCTTTCTCAGACCGAACCCATGAAAACTTCTCTCTCTCAGACATAACCCATAAAAACATCTCTCTCTCAGACCAAACCCATGAAAACATATTTCTCTCTCTCAGACCTAACCCATAAAAACATCTCTCTCTCAGACCTAACCCATGAAAACATCTCTCTCTCTCTCTCTCTCTCTCGGACCTCACCCATGAAGACATCTTTCTCTCAGACCTCACCCATGAAAACATCTCTCTCTCTCTCTCTCGGACCGCACCCATGAAAACATCTCTCTCTCTCAGACCTAACCCATGAAAACATCTCTCTCTCAGACCTAACCCATGAAAACATATCTCTCAGACCTAACCCATGAAAACATCTCTGTCTCTCTCAGACTTAACCCATGAAAACTTCTCTCTCTCAGACCTAACCCATAAAAACATCTCTCTCAGACGGAACCCATGAAAACATCTCTCTCTCTCTCTCTCTCAGACCCAAGCATGAAAACATCTCTCTCAGACCTAACCCATGAAAACATCTCTCTCTCAGAAATAACCCATGAAAACATCTCTCTCGCAGACCTAACCCATGAAAACATATCTCTCAGACCTAACCCATGAAAACATCTCTGTCTCTCTCAGACTTAACCCATGAAAACATCTCTCTCTCAGACCTAACCCATAAAAACATCTCTCTCAGACGGAACCCATGAAAACATATCTCTCTTTCTCTCAGACCCAACCATGAAAACATCTCTCTCTCAGACCTCACCCATTAAAACATCTCTCTCTCAGACCTAACCCATGAAAACATCTCTCTCACTCTCAGACTTAACCTATCAAAACATCTCTCTCTCAGACCTAACCCAGGAAAACATCTCTCTGTCAGACCTAACCCATAAAAAAATATCTCCCCCCCTTTAGACCTAACCCATGAAAACATCTCTCTCTCAGACCTAACCCATGAAAACATCTCTCTCTCAGACCTAACACATTAAAACATCTCTCTCAGACCAAACCCATAAAAACATCTCTCTCTCAGACCTAACCCATAAAAACATGTCTCTCTCTCAGACTTAACCCATGAAAACATCTCTCTCAGACCTAACCCATTAAAACATCTCTCTCTCAGACCTAACCCATTAAAACATCTCTCTCTCAGACCTAACCCATGAAAACATCTCTCTCTCAGACCTAACATATTAAGACATCTCTCTCAGACCAAACCCATGAAAACATCTCTCTCAGACATAACTCATGAAAACATCTCTCTCAGGCCTAACCCATAAAAACATCTCTCTCTCTCAGACCTAAACCATAAAAACATCTCTCTCTCAGACCTAACCCATAAAAACATCTGTCTCACTCTCTCAGACCTAACCCATGAAAACATCTCTCTATCTCAGACCTAACCCATAAAAACATCTCTCTCTCTCTCAGACCTAACCCATGAAAACATCTCTCTTTCTCAGACCGAACCCATGAAAACATCTCTCTCTCTCTCTCTCTCTCTCTCTCGGACCTCACCCATGAAGACATCTTTCTCTCAGACCTCACCCATGAAAACATCTCTCTCTCTCTCTCTCTCTCTCGGACCGCACCCATGAAAACATCTCTCTCTCTCAGACCTAACCCATGAAAACATCTCTCTCTCAGACCTAACCCATGAAAACATCTCTCTCTCAGACCTAACCCATGAAAACATATCTCTCAGACCTAACCCATGAAAACATCTCTGTCTCTCTCAGACTTAACCCATGAAAACTTCTCTCTCTCAGACCTAACCCATAAAAACATCTCTCTCAGACGGAACCCATGAAAACATCTCTCTCTCTCTCTCTCTCTCTCAGACCCAAGCATGAAAACATCTCTCTCAGACCTCACCCATTAAAACATCTCTCTCTCAGACCTAACCCATGAAAACATCTCTCTCACTCAGACTTAACCTATCAAAACATCTCTCTCTCAGACCTAACCCAGGAAAACATCTCTCTGTCAGACCTAACCCATAAAAACACATCTCTCTCTCTCTCTCTCTCAGACCTAACCCATGAAAACATCTCTCTCTGACCTAACCCATGAAAACATCTCTCTCTCAGACCTAACCCATGAAAACATCTCTCTCAGACCTAACCCATGAAAACATCTCTCTCTCAGACCTAACACATGAAAACATATCTCTCAGACCTAACCCATGAAAACATCTCTCTCTCAGACCTAACCCATGAAAACATCTCTCTCTCAGACCTAACCCATGAAAACATCTCTCTCTCAAACCTAACCCATGAAAACATCTCTCTCTCAGACCTAACCCATGAAAACATCTCTCTCAGACCTAACACATGAAAACATATCTCTCAGACCTCACCCATGAAAACATCTCTCTCTCTCTCGGACCTCAACCATGAAGACATCTTTCTCTCAGACCTCACCCATGAAAACATCTCTCTCTCTCTCTCTCTCTCTCGGACTGCACCCATGAAAACATCTCTCTCTCAGACCTAACCCATGAAAACATCTCTCTCTCAGAAATAACCCATGAAAACATCTCTCTCTCAGACCTAACCCATGAAAACATATCTCTCAGACCTAACCCATGAAAACATCTCTGTCTCTCTCAGACTTAAACCATGAAAACATCTCTCTCTCAGACCTAACCCAGGAAAACATCTCTCTGTCAGACCTAACCCATAAAAACATATCTCTCTCTCTCTCAGACCTAACCCATGAAAACATCTCTCTCTCAGACCTAACCCATGACAACATCTCTCTCAGACCTAACCCATGAAAACATCTCTCTCTCAGACCTAACACATGAAAACATCTCTCTCAGACCTAACCCATGAAAACTTCTCTCTCTCAGACCAAACCCATAAAACATCTCTCTCTCAGACCTAACCCATAAAAACATGTCTCTCTCTCAGACTTAACCCATTAAAACATCTCTCTCAGACCAAACCCATGAAAACATCTCTCTCAGACATACCTCATGAAAACATCTCTCTCAGGCCTAACCCATAAAAACATCTCTCTCTCTCAGACCTAAACCATAAAAACATCTCTCTCTCAGACCTAACCCATAAAAACATCTGTCTCCCTCTCTCAGACCTAACCCATGAAAACATCTCTCTCTCTCAGACCTAACCCATGAAAACATCTCTCTCTCAAACCTAACCCATGAAAACATCTCTCTCTCAGACCTAACCCATGAAAACATCTCTCTCAGACCTAACCCATGAAAACATCTCTCTCTCAGACCTAACACATTAAAACATCTCTCTCAGACCAAACCCATAAAAACATCTCTCTCTCAGACCTAACCCATAAAAACATGTCTCTCTCTCAGACTTAACCCATGAAAACATCTCTCTCAGACCTAACCCATTAAAACATCTCTCTCTCAGACCTAACCCATTAAAACATCTCTCTCTCTCAGACCTAACCCATGAAAACATCTCTCTCTCAGACCTAACCCATTAAGACATCTCTCTCAGACCAAACCCATGAAAACATCTCTCTCAGACATAACTCATGAAAACATCTCTCTCAGGCCTAACCCATAAAAACATCTCTCTCTCTCAGACCTAAACCATAAAAACATCTCTCTCTCAGACCTAACCCATAAAAACATCTGTCTCACTCTCTCAGACCTAACCCATGAAAACATCTCTCTATCTCAGACCTAACCCATAAAAACATCTCTCTCTCAGACCTAACCCATGAAAACATCTCTCTTTCTCAGACCTAACCCATGAAAACATCTCTCTCAGACCTAACCCATGAAAACATCTCTCTCTCAGACCTAACACATTAAAACATCTCTCTCAGACCAAACCCATAAAAACATCTCTCTCTCAGACCTAACCCATAAAAACATGTCTCTCTCTCAGACTTAACCCATGAAAACATCTCTCTCAGACCTAACCCATTAAAACATCTCTCTCTCAGACCTAACCCATGAAAACATCTCTCTCTCAGACCTAACATATTAAGACATCTCTCTCAGACCAAGCCCATGAAAACATCTCTCTCAGACATAACTCATGAAAACATCTCTCTCAGGCCTAACCCATAAAAACATCTCTCTCTCAGACCTAAACCATAAAAACATCTCTCTCTCAGACCTAACCCATAAAAACATCTGTCTCACTCTCTCAGACCTAACCCATGAAAACATCTCTCTATCTCAGACCTAACCCATAAAAACATCTCTCTCTCTCTCAGACCTAACCCATGAAAACATCTCTCTTTCTCAGACCGAACCCATGAAAACATCTCTCTCTCTCTCTCTCTCTCTCTCGGACCTCACCCATGAAGACATCTTTCTCTCAGACCTCACCCATGAAAACATCTCTCTCTCTCTCTAAGGACCGCACCCATGAAAACATCTCTCTCTCTCAGACCTAACCCATGAAAACATCTCTCTCTCAGACCTAACCCATGAAAACATCTCTCTCTCAGACCTAACCCATGAAAACATATCTCTCAGACCTAACCCATGAAAACATCTCTGTCTCTCTCAGACTTAACCCATGAAAACATCTCTCTCTCAGACCTAACCCATAAAAACATCTCTCTCTCAGACCTAACCCATTAAAACATCTCTCTCTCAGACCTAACCCATGAAAACATCTCTCTCTCAGACCTAACATATTAAGACATCTCTCTCAGACCAAACCCATGAAAACATCTCTCTCAGACATAACTCATGAAAACATCTCTCTCAGGCCTAACCCATAAAAACATCTCTCTCTCTCAGACCTAAACCATAAAAACATCTCTCTCTCAGACCTAACCCATAAAAACATCTGTCTCACTCTCTCAGACCTAACCCATGAAAACATCTCTCTATCTCAGACCTAACCCATAAAAACATCTCTCTCTCTCTCAGACCTAACCCATGAAAACATCTCTCTTTCTCAGACCGAACCCATGAAAACATCTCTCTCTCTCTCTCTCTCTCTCTCGGACCTCACCCATGAAGACATCTTTCTCTCAGACCTCACCCATGAAAACATCTCTCTCTCTCTCTCTCTCGGACCGCACCCATGAAAACATCTCTCTCTCTCAGACCTAACCCATGAAAACATCTCTCTCTCAGACCTAACCCATGAAAACATCTCTCTCTCAGACCTAACCCATGAAAACATATCTCTCAGACCTAACCCATGAAAACATCTCTGTCTCTCTCAGACTTAACCCATGAAAACTTCTCTCTCTCAGACCTAACCCATAAAAACATCTCTCTCAGACGGAACCCATGAAAACATCTCTCTCTCTCTCTCTCTCTCAGACCCAAGCATGAAAACATCTCTCTCAGACCTCACCCATTAAAACATCTCTCTCTCAGACCTAACCCATGAAAACATCTCTCTCACTCAGACTTAACCTATCAAAACATCTCTCTCTCAGACCTAACCGAGGAAAACATCTCTCTGTCAGACCTAACCCATAAAAACACATCTCTCTCTCTCTCTCTCTCAGACCTAACCCATGAAAACATCTCTCTCTCAAACCTAACCCATGAAAACATCTCTCTCTCAGACCTAACCCATGAAAACATCTCTCTCAGACCTAACCCATGAAAACATCTCTCTCTCAGACCTAACACATGAAAACATATCTCTCAGACCTAACCCATGAAAACATCTCTCTCTCAGACCTAACCCATGAAAACATCTCTCTCTCAGACCTAACCCATGAAAACATCTCTCTCTCAAACCTAACCCATGAAAACATCTCTCTCTCAGACCTAACCCATGAAAACATCTCTCTCAGACCTAACACATGAAAACATATCTCTCAGACCTCACCCATGAAAACATCTCTCTCTCTCGGACCTCAACCATGAAGACATCTTTCTCTCAGACCTCACCCATGAAAACATCTCTCTCTCTCTCTCTCTCTCTCGGACTGCACCCATGAAAACATCTCTCTCTCAGACCTAACCCATGAAAACATCTCTCTCTCAGAAATAACCCATGAAAACATCTCTCTCTCAGACCTAACCCATGAAAACATATCTCTCAGACCTAACCCATGAAAACATCTCTGTCTCTCTCAGACTTAAACCATGAAAACATCTCTCTCTCAGACCTAACCCAGGAAAACATCTCTCTGTCAGACCTAACCCATAAAAACATATCTCTCTCTCTCTCAGACCTAACCCATGAAAACATCTCTCTCTCAGACCTAACCCATGACAACATCTCTCTCAGACCTAACCCATGAAAACATCTCTCTCTCAGACCTAACACATGAAAACATCTCTCTCAGACCTAACCCATGAAAACTTCTCTCTCTCAGACCAAACCCATAAAACATCTCTCTCTCAGACCTAACCCATAAAAACATGTCTCTCTCTCAGACTTAACCCATTAAAACATCTCTCTCAGACCAAACCCATGAAAACATCTCTCTCAGACATACCTCATGAAAACATCTCTCTCAGGCCTAACCCATAAAAACATCTCTCTCTCTCAGACCTAAACCATAAAAACATCTCTCTCTCAGACCTAACCCATAAAAACATCTGTCTCCCTCTCTCAGACCTAACCCATGAAAACATCTCTCTCTCTCAGACCTAACCCATGAAAACATCTCTCTCAGACCTAACCCATAAAAACATCTCTCTCTCTCTCTCAGACCTAACCCATGAAAACATCTCTTTCTCAGACCGAACCCATGAAAACTTCTCTCTCTCAGACCAAACCCATGAAACATCTCTCTCAGACATAACTCATGAAAACATCTCTCTCAGGCCTAACCCATAAAAACATCTTTCTCTCTCTCAGACCGAACCCATAAAAACATCTCTCTCTCTCTCAGACCTAACCCATAAAAACATTTCTCTCTCTCTCTCAGACCTAATCCATAGAAACATCTCTCTCTCTCTCTGACCTAACCCATAAAAAAACATCTCTATCTCTCTCAGACCTAACCCATGAAAACATCTCTCTCTCTCAGACCTAAACCATAAAAACATCTCTCTCTCAGACCTAACCCATAAAAACATCTCTCTCTCTCTCAGACCTAACCCATGAAATCATCTCTCTCTCAGACCTAACCCATTAAAACATCTCTCTCTCAGACCTAACCCATGAAAACATATCTCTCTATCTCAGACCTAACCAATAAAAACATCTCTCTCTCTGAGACCAAACCCATGAAAACATCTCTCTCTCAGACCTAACCCATGAAAAAATCTCTCTCTCAGACCAAACCCATGAAAACATATTTCTCTCTCTCAGACCTAAACCATAAAAACATCTCTCTCTCAGACCTAACCCATGAAAACATCTCTCTCTCTCTCTCTCTCAGACCTCACCCATGAAAACATCTCTCTCTCTCAGACCTCACCCATGAAAACATCTCTCTCTCTCTGACCGCACCCATGAAAACATCTCTCTCTCTCAGACCTCAACCATGAAAACATCTCTCTCTCAGACCTAACCCATAAAAACATCTCTCTCAGACGGAACCCATGAAAACATCTCTCTCTCTCTCTCTCTCAGACCCAAGCATGAAAACATCTCTCTCAGACCGCACCCATGAAAACATCTCTCTCTCAGACCTAACCCATGAAAACATCTCTCTCTCAGAAATAACCCATGAAAACATCTCTCTCTCAGACCTAACCCATGAAAACATATCTCTCAGACCTAACCCATGAAAACATCTCTGTCTCTCTCAGACTTAACCCATGAAAACATCTCTCTCTCAGACCTAACCCATAAAAACATCTCTCTCAGACGGAACCCATGAAAACATATCTCTTTTCTCTCAGACCCAACCATGAAAACATCTCTCTCTCAGACCTCACCCATTAAAACATCTCTCTCTCAGACCTAACCCATGAAAACATCTCTCTCACTCTCAGACTTAACCTATCAAAACATCTCTCTCTCAGACCTAACCCAGGAAAACATCTCTCTGTCAGACCTAACCCATAAAAAAATATCTCCCCCCCTTTAGACCTAACCCATGAAAACATCTCTCTCTCAGACCTAACCCATGAAAACATCTCTCTCAGACCTAACCCATGAAAACATCTCTCTCTCAGACCTAACACATTAAAACATCTCTCTCAGACCAAACCCATAAAAACATCTCTCTCTCAGACCTAACCCATAAAAACATGTCTCTCTCTCAGACTTAACCCATGAAAACATCTCTCTCAGACCTAACCCATTAAAACATCTCTCTCTCAGACCTAACCCATTAAAACATCTCTCTCTCAGACCTAACCCATGAAAACATCTCTCTCTCAGACCTAACATATTAAGACATCTCTCTCAGACCAAACCCATGAAAACATCTCTCTCAGACATAACTCATGAAAACATCTCTCTCAGGCCTAACCCATAAAAACATCTCTCTCTCAGACCTAAACCATAAAAACATCTCTCTCTCAGACCTAACCCATAAAAACATCTGTCTCACTCTCTCAGACCTAACCCATGAAAACATCTCTCTATCTCAGACCTAACCCATAAAAACATCTCTCTCTCTCTCAGACCTAACCCATGAAAACATCTCTCTTTCTCAGACCGAACCCATGAAAACATCTCTCTCTCTCTCTCTCTCTCTCTCGGACCTCACCCATGAAGACATCTTTCTCTCAGACCTCACCCATGAAAACATCTCTCTCTCTCTCTCTCTCGGACCGCACCCATGAAAACATCTCTCTCTCTCAGACCTAACCCATGAAAACATCTCTCTCTCAGACCTAACCCATGAAAACATCTCTCTCTCAGACCTAACCCATGAAAACATATCTCTCAGACCTAACCCATGAAAACATCTCTCTCTCTCTCAGACTTAACCCATGAAAACTTCTCTCTCTCAGACCTAACCCATAAAAACATCTCTCTCAGACGGAACCCATGAAAACATCTCTCTCTCTCTCTCTCTCAGACCCAAGCATGAAAACATCTCTCTCAGACCTCACCCATTAAAACATCTCTCTCTCAGACCTAACCCATGAAAACATCTCTCTCACTCAGACTTAACCTATCAAAACATCTCTCTCTCAGACCTAACCCAGGAAAACATCTCTCTGTCAGACCTAACCCATAAAAACACATCTCTCTCTCTCTCTCAGACCTAACCCATGAAAACATCTCTCTCTCAAACCTAACCCATGAAAACATCTCTCTCTCAGACCTAACCCATGAAAACATCTCTCTCAGACCTAACCCATGAAAACATCTCTCTCTCAGACCTAACCCATGAAAACATCTCTCTCTCAGACCTAACCCATGAAAACATCTCTCTCTCAAACCTAACCCATGAAAACATCTCTCTCAGACCTAACCCATGAAAACATCTCTCTCAGACCTAACCCATGAAAACATCTCTCTCTCAGACCTAACACATGAAAACATATCTCTCAGACCTCACCCATGAAAACATCTCTCTCTCTCTCGGACCTCAACCATGAAGACATCTTTCTCTCAGACCTCACCCATGAAAACATCTCTCTCTCTCTCTCTCTCTCGGACTGCACCCATGAAAACATCTCTCTCTCAGACCTAACCCATGAAAACATCTCTCTCTCAGAAATAACCCATGAAAACATCTCTCTCTCAGACCTAACCCATGAAAACATATCTCTCAGACCTAACCCATGAAAACATCTCTGTCTCTCTCAGACTTAAACCATGAAAACATCTCTCTCTCAGACCTAACCCAGGAAAACATCTCTCTGTCAGACCTAACCCATAAAAACATATCTCTCTCTCTCTCAGACCTAACCCATGAAAACATCTCTCTCTCAGACCTAACCCATGACAACATCTCTCTCAGACCTAACCCATGAAAACATCTCTCTCTCAGACCTAACACATGAAAACATCTCTCTCAGACCTAACCCATGAAAACTTCTCTCTCTCAGACCAAACCCATAAAACATCTCTCTGTCAGACCTAACCCATAAAAACACATCTCTCTCTCTCTCTCAGACCTAACCCATGAAAACATCTCTCTCTCAAACCTAACCCATGAAAACATCTCTCTCTCAGACCTAACCCATGAAAACATCTCTCTCAGACCTAACCCATGAAAACATCTCTCTCTCAGACCTAACCCATGAAAACATCTCTCTCTCAGACCTAACCCATGAAAACATCTCTCTCTCAAACCTAACCCATGAAAACATCTCTCTCTCAGACCTAACCCATGAAAACATCTCTCTCAGACCTAACCCATGAAAACATCTCTCTCTCAGACCTAACACATGAAAACATATCTCTCAGACCTCACCCATGAAAACATCTCTCTCTCTCTCGGACCTCAACCATGAAGACATCTTTCTCTCAGACCTCACCCATGAAAACATCTCTCTCTCTCTCTCTCTCTCTCGGACTGCACCCATGAAAACATCTCTCTCTCAGACCTAACCCATGAAAACATCTCTCTCTCAGAAATAACCCATGAAAACATCTCTCTCTCAGACCTAACCCATGAAAACATATCTCTCAGACCTAACCCATGAAAACATCTCTGTCTCTCTCAGACTTAAACCATGAAAACATCTCTCTCTCAGACCTAACCCAGGAAAACATCTCTCTGTCAGACCTAACCCATAAAAACATATCTCTCTCTCTCTCAGACCTAACCCATGAAAACATCTCTCTCTCAGACCTAACCCATGACAACATCTCTCTCAGACCTAACCCATGAAAACATCTCTCTCAGACCTAACACATGAAAACATCTCTCTCAGACCTAACCCATGAAAACTTCTCTCTCTCAGACCAAACCCATAAAACATCTCTCTCTCAGACCTAACCCATAAAAACATGTCTCTCTCTCAGACTTAACCCATTAAAACATCTCTCTCAGACCAAACCCATGAAAACATCTCTCTCAGACATACCTCATGAAAACATCTCTCTCAGGCCTAACCCATAAAAACATCTCTCTCTCTCAGACCTAAACCATAAAAACATCTCTCTCTCAGACCTAACCCATAAAAACATCTGTCTCCCTCTCTCAGACCTAACCCATGAAAACATCTCTCTCTCTCAGACCTAACCCATGAAAACATCTCTCTCAGACCTAACCCATAAAAACATCTCTCTATCTCTCTCAGACCTAACCCATGAAAACATCTCTCTCTCTCAGACCTAAACCATAAAAACATCTCTCTCTCAGACCTAACCCATAAAAACATCTCTCTCTCTCTCAGACCTAACCCATGAAATCATCTCTCTCTCAGACCTAACCCATTAAAACATCTCTCTCTCAGACCTAACCCATGAAAACATATCTCTCTATCTCAGACCTAACCAATAAAAACATCTCTCTCTCTCAGACCAAACCCATGAAAACATCTCTCTCTCAGACCTAACCCATGAAAAAATCTCTCTCTCAGACCAAACCCATGAAAACATATTTCTCTCTCTCAGACCTAAACCATAAAAACATCTCTCTCTCAGACCTAACCCATGAAAACATCTCTCTCTCTCTCTCTCTCAGACCTCACCCATGAAAACATCTCTCTCTCTCAGACCTCACCCATGAAAACATCTCTCTCTCTCTGACCGCACCCATGAAAACATCTCTCTCTCTCAGACCTCACCCATGAAAACATCTCTCTCTCAGACCTAACCCATGAAAACATCTCTCTCTCAGACCTAACCCATGGAAACATCTCTCTCTCAGACCTAACACATTAAAACATCTCTCTCAGACCAAACCCATAAAAACATCTCTCTCTCAGACCTAACCCATAAAAACATGTCTCTCTCTCAGACTTAACCCATGAAAACATCTCTCTCAGACCTAACCCATTAAAACATCTCTCTCTCAGACCTAACCCATTAAAACATCTCTCTCTCAGACCTAACCCATGAAAACATCTCTCTCTCAGACCTAACATATTAAGACATCTCTCTCAGACCAAACCCATGAAAACATCTCTCTCAGACATAACTCATGAAAACATCTCTCTCAGGTCTAACCCATAAAAACATCTCTCTCTCTCAGACCTAAACCATAAAAACATCTCTCTCTCAGACCTAACCCATAAAAACATCTGTCTCACTCTCTCAGACCTAACCCATGAAAACATCTCTCTATCTCAGACCTAACCCATAAAAACATCTCTCTCTCTCTCAGACCTAACCCATGAAAACATCTCTCTTTCTCAGACCGAACCCATGAAAACATCTCTCTCTCTCTCTCTCTCTCTCGGACCTCACCCATGAAGACATCTTTCTCTCAGACCTCACCCATGAAAACATCTCTCTCTCTCTCTCTCTCGGACCGCACCCATGAAAACATCTCTCTCTCAGACCTAACCCATGAAAACATCTCTCTCTCAGACCTAACCCATGAAAACATCTCTCTCTCAGACCTAACCCATGAAAACATATCTCTCAGACCTAACCCATGAAAACATCTCTCTCTCAGACTTAACCCATGAAAACTTCTCTCTCTCAGACCTAACCCATAAAAACATCTCTCTCAGACGGAACCCATGAAAACATCTCTCTCTCTCTCTCTCAGACCCAAGCATGAAAACATCTCTCTCAGACCTCACCCATTAAAACATCTCTCTCTCAGACCTAACCCATGAAAACATCTCTCTCACTCAGACTTAACCTATCAAAACATCTCTCTCAGACCTAACCCAGGAAAACATCTCTCTGTCAGACCTAACCCATAAAAACACATCTCTCTCTCTCTCTCAGACCTAACCCATGAAAACATCTCTCTCTCAAACCTAACCCATGAAAACATCTCTCTCTCAGACCTAACCCATGAAAACATCTCTCTCAGACCTAACCCATGAAAACATCTCTCTCTCAGACCTAACCCATGAAAACATCTCTCTCTCAGACCTAACCCATGAAAACATCTCTCTCTCAAACCTAACCCATGAAAACATCTCTCTCTCAGACCTAACCCATGAAAACATCTCTCTCAGACCTAACCCATGAAAACATCTCTCTCTCAGACCTAACACATGAAAACATATCTCTCAGACCTCACCCATGAAAACATCTCTCTCTCTCTCGGACCTCAATCATGAAGACATCTTTCTCTCAGACCTCACCCATGAAAACATCTCTCTCTCTCTCTCTCTCTCGGACTGCACCCATGAAAACATCTCTCTCTCAGACCTAACCCATGAAAACATCTCTCTCTCAGAAATAACCCATGAAAACATCTCTCTCTCAGACCTAACCCATGAAAACATATCTCTCAGACCTAACCCATGAAAACATCTCTGTCTCTCTCAGACTTAAACCATGAAAACATCTCTCTCTCAGACCTAACCCAGGAAAACATCTCTCTGTCAGACCTAACCCATAAAAACATATCTCTCTCTCTCTCAGACCTAACCCATGAAAACATCTCTCTCTCAGACCTAACCCATGACAACATCTCTCTCAGACCTAACCCATGAAAACATCTCTCTCTCAGACCTAACACATGAAAACATCTCTCTCAGACCTAACCCATGAAAACTTCTCTCTCTCAGACCAAACCCATAAAACATCTCTCTCAGACCTAACCCAAAAAAACATGTCTCTCTCTCAGACTTAACCCATTAAAACATCTCTCTCAGACCAAACCCATGAAAACATCTCTCTCAGACATACCTCATGAAAACATCTCTCTCAGGCCTAACCCATAAAAACATCTCTCTCTCTCAGACCTAAACCATAAAAACATCTCTCTCTCAGACCTAACCCATAAAAACATCTGTCTCCTCTCTCAGACCTAACCCATGAAAACATCTCTCTCTCTCAGACCTAACCCATGAAAACATCTCTCTCAGACCTAACCCATAAAAACATCTCTCTATCTCTCTCAGACCTAACCCATGAAAACATCTCTCTCTCTCAGACCTAAACCATAAAAACATCTCTCTCTCAGACCTAACCCATAAAAACATCTCTCTCTCTCAGACCTAACCCATGAAATCATCTCTCTCTCAGACCTAACCCATTAAAACATCTCTCTCTCAGACCTAACCCATGAAAACATATCTCTCTATCTCAGACCTAACCAATAAAAACATCTCTCTCTCTCAGACCAAACCCATGAAAACATCTCTCTCTCAGACCTAACCCATGAAAAAATCTCTCTCTCAGACCAAACCCATGAAAACATATTTCTCTCTCTCAGACCTAAACCATAAAAACATCTCTCTCTCAGACCTAACCCATGAAAACATCTCTCTCTCTCTCTCTCTCAGACCTCACCCATGAAAACATCTCTCTCTCTCAGACCTCACCCATGAAAACATCTCTCTCTCTCTGACCGCACCCATGAAAACATCTCTCTCTCTCAGACCTCACCCATGAAAACATCTCTCTCTCAGACCTAACCCATGAAAACATCTCTCTCTCAGACCTAACCCATGGAAACATCTCTCTCTCAGACCTAACCCATGAAAACATATCTCTCAGACCTAACCCATGAAAACATCTCTGTCTCTCTCAGACTTAACCCATGAAAACATTTCTCTCTCAGACCTAACCCATAAAAACATCTCTCTCAGACGGAACCCATGAAAACATCTCTCTCTCTCTCAAACCTAACCATGAAAACATCTCACTCTCAGACCTCACCCATTAAAACATCTCTCTCTCAGACCTAACCCATGAAAACATCTCTCTCACTCTCAGACTTAACCTATCAAAACATCTCTCTCTCAGACCTAACCCAGGAAAACATCTCTCTCTCAGGCCTAACCCATAAAAACATCTCTCTCTCTCTCAGACCTAACCCATGAAAACATCTCTCTCAGACCAAACCCATGAAAACATCTCTCTCTCTCTCTCTCAGACCTAACCCATGAAAACATCTCTCTCAGATCTAACCCATGAAAACATCTCTCTCTCAGACCTAACGCATGAAAACATCTCTCTCAGACCTAACCCATGAAAACATCTCTCTCTCAGACCTAACCCATAAAAACATCTCTCTCTCTCAGACCTAACCCATGAAAACATCTCTCTCTGTCAGACCTAACCCATGAAAACATCTCTCTCTCAGACCTAACCCATAAAACATCTCTCTCTCAGACCTAACCCATAAAAACATCTCTCTCTCTCAGACCTAACCCATAAAAACATCTCTCTCTCTCAGACCTAACCCATAAAAACATCTCTCTCTCTCAGACCTAACCCATACAAACATTTCTCTAGCTTAAACAGATGGATTCTGATGGAGATGTTAATATTATGTTAATTCGATTTCCGTGGGGGCTCGGACATTGTAGGCCTCGGGACAGAAGTGAGATACACTACATGACCAAATGTATTTGGACACCTGCCCGTCAAACATCTCATTCCAAAATCATGGATATGAATATGTAGTTGGTCCCCCTCTGCTGCTAACAGCCTCCACTCTTCTGGAAAGGCATTAATATGTAGTTGGTCCCCCCTGTGCTGCTATAACAGCCTCCACTCTTCTGGGTAGTCATTAATATGTAGTTGATCCCCCCTATGCTGCTATAACAGCCTCCACTCTTCTGGAGAGTCATTAATATGTAGTTGGTCCCCCCTGTGCTGCTATAACAGCCTCCACTCTTCTGGAAAGGCATTAATATGTAGTTGGTCCCCCTCTGCTGCTAACAGCCTCCACTCTTCTGGAAAGGCATTAATATGTAGTTGGTCCCCCCTGTGCTGCTATAACAGCCTCCACTCTTCTGGGAAGTCATTAATATGTAGTTGGTCCCCCCTGTGCTACTAACAACCTCCACTCTTCTGGGAAGGCTTTCCACTAGATGTTGGAACATTGCTGCAGGGACTTGCTTCCATTCAGCCACAACAGTATTAGTGAAGTCGGGCACTGATGTTGGGCGAGTAGGCGTGGCTTTCAGTCGGCGTTCCAATTTATCCCAAAGATGTTCAATGGGGTTGAGGTCAGGGGTCTGTGCAGGACAGTCAAGTTCTTCCACACCCATCTCAACAAACCATTTTCTCGCTTTGTGAACGGACATTTTCATGTTGAAACAGGATTCCCCAAATTGTTGCCACAAAGTTGGAAGCACAGAATCATCTAGAATGTCATTGTATGCTGTATCATGAAGATTCCCCTTCACTGGAACTAAGGGGCCTAGCCTGAACCATGAAAAACAGCCCCCGACCATTATTCCTCCTACTCCAAACTTTGCAGTTGGCACTATGCATTTTAAATGGGGGCAATGCAAGTAGTCCTGGGTAGCTCTTTGATTGTGTGTTCTGCAGTCTTATGGCTTGGGGTAGAAGCTGTTCAGGAGCCTTTTGGTCTCAGATTTGGCACTCCGGTACCGCTTGCTGTGGGGTAGCAGAAAGAACCGTCTATAATTTGGGTGGAGACCATTTGTAGGGCTTTCCTCTGACACTGCCCGGTATAGAGGTCATGGATGGCAGGGAGCTCGGCCCCAGTGATGTACTTGGCCAAAGGCACTACCCTCAGCTGGTGCTCTCATGCGTGGTTCAGTGTTGCTCACCTCGAAGCGAGCATAGAAGGCATTTAGCTCGTCTAGTAGGCTTGCGTCACTGGGCAGCTCGCGGCTGGGTTTCACTTTGTAATACGTGATAGTCTGTAAACCATGCCACATTCAACGAGCGTCAAAGTACCTTTAATTAGCCAGGTAAGCTAAATGAGAAGTTCTCATTTACAACTGCAACCTGTCCAAGATAAAGAAAAGCAGTGCGACAAAAACAACAACACAGAGTTACACGTGGAATAAACGTGGAATAAAGCGTACACAATAGAAAACAAAAGAAAGTCTATATACAGTGTGTGCAAATGGCGTGAGGAGGTAAGGCAAACTGTTACAGCTATTTTTTTATTTTTTTATTTTAGTAAATACTTTAACACTTATTTTTCTTAAAACTGCATTGTTGGTCAAGGGATTGTAAGTAAGATTTTCACTGTAAGATCTACACCTGGGGGCTGTTGCATGAGGCTTGGTCGCGGTAGTCCAGCTGTGAGGACAGAGGGCATGGACTGGCAGCCAGCTGAAGGCGGACCAGACCGGTGGACATCCTACTGTTTATCAGAGTAGAGCTGACTCCAGACATTATCGCTCCTATTTGTTACAGTTTCATGCTAACATCATTTAGCCTTTCTGTTTATCAGGAAGACAATGGATGAGGTTAGAAACAAACTCACATGTAAACGCCTCAGGTATTACACTCAGCACACACAAAAACTCTCACACACACACACACACACCCACACACACACACCAGGGTGAGCAAGCGAAGGAAAAGTGAGTCAAGTGCTTCTTTTCATGCTCGATTTTCAGCAGGTGTCGCTCGCCTGAACCTGCTTCCCTTCCTTCCCTCTTGCTCCCTCCTTCGCCCCCCTTTCCACCTCTCTCTATCCCTCACTCTGCAAGGATTGTGTCTGTGTGTGTGTGTGTGTGTGTGTGTGTGTGTGTGTGTGTGTGTGTGTGTGTGTGTGTGTGTGTGTGTGTGTGTGTGTGTGTGTGTGTGTGTGTGTGTGTGTGTGTGTGTGTGTGTGTGCAGTGTGAGGTAGATTTGGGGTGACAGCAGCGGAGCATCCTCCAGTCACCCCCTATAAAGGGTTGGGTTCTGATCAAAGCTGTGCAGCTCGGCGGAGAGGCGGAAAGGCTCCAGCGGTGTGTTTCCCTGTCTCAGCGTCTCGCAGCATCTCTCAGCATCTCGCAGAGTGGAAACGGTTTGAAGTTTCATTCAGCTCCGTTTTGCCTTGACAGTAAAACATTGGTTTTATTTCCCTGCCTGCCTGCGCCCTGTGACAACTAGGCTGTATAACAAATCCAGAAACACACAAAGGCCAACACAGCACACACACATACATAAACACCAGAGGAGGCTCCTGAGAGCCTCAGAAGGGGAGGACAACTCAGTGAATTCTTATTATTTTTTAAATAGTGAAACAATAAAATTATTATCCTTTTTAGATAAAACTATACTAAATATATCCAAGTCACCAAATAGCTGAAAAACGCACTGCTTTGCAATGAAGGTCTACAGTAGCCTCATCAGCACTCTGTAGGGTAGCACCATGGAGTAGCCGGAGGACAGCTAGTTTCCATCCTCCTCTGGGTATATTGACTACAATACAAAACCTAGGAGGCTCATGGTTCTCACCCCCTTCCATAGACTTACACAGCAATTATGATGGCATCCAGAGGAGGTCCTCCACCCTACCAGAGCTCTTGGAGCATGAACTGACATGTTGTCTATCCAATCAAAGGATCAGAGAATGAATCTAGTAATATATTCCAAACTTAAGAAGAAGCAGCAGAGAGAGAGAGAGAGAGAGAGAGCAATCTATATTTCCTGGTATTATTTTCTTCTTCTCCCTTTACCTAGTAGGTGCGGCAGGTGATTGGCAAGTTACTTGCAAGTACGATAGGTGACTGGTAGGTGCGACAAGTGACGGTAGCTGACCGGCAGGTGTGGTAGATACGTCAGGTGACTGGCAGGTGCGACAGGCAACCAGTAGGTGACCGGCAAGTGCTGCAGATGTGGCAGGTGACCGGCAGGTTACTTGCAAGTACGATAGGTGTCTGGCAGGTGACGGCAGCTGACCGGTAGGTGTGGTAGATGGGGCAGGTGACTGGCGGGTGACCAGTGGGTGCGGCAAGGTGACTGGCAGATGCAGCAGGTGACCGGCAGGTGACTGGCAGGTGACCGGCGTAGGGAATATAGATAGATATTTGTTGTCAAATGCGGCAGTTTTGCAGAAGGTTTTTGGCAGGTGACTGGCACATGCAGTAGGCGACCGGCAGCTGAACGGCATAGTGAAGATAGATAGATATTCTATGGAAGGTGCGGCAGGTGACTGGGTATATTGACTACAATACAAAACCTAGAAGGCTCATGGTTCTCACCCCCTTCCATAGACTTACGCTGTAATTATGATGACATCCTGAGGAGGTCCTCCATCCTACCAGAGCTCTTGGAGCATGAACTGACATGTTGTCTATCCAGTCAAAGGATCAGTGAATCAATCTAGTAATTTATTCAAAACTTAAAACCTCTTTGGGAAACGCGTGCCGCTAGTGGGACACCTCAACAACATCCGGTGAAATTGCAGAGTGCGAAATTCAAACTACATTATTATAAATATTTAACTTTCATAAAATCACGTGTAATACATCAAAATAAAGCTTAACTTCTTGTTAATCCCGCCGCTGTGTCAGACTTCAAAAAGGCTTTACGGCGAAAACACACCATGCGATTATCTGAGGACAGCACCCCGCATACAAAACCATAAAAACATATTTCAACAAGTCAGGTGCGACACGAAAGTCAGAAATAGCGATATAATAAATGCCTTACCTTTGATGATCTTCTTCTGTTGGCACTCCAAAAGGTCCCAGTTACATCACAAATCATCATTTTGTTCAATAATGTCCTTCTTTATATCCATAACACTCAGTTTAGCTGGCGCGCTTCAGTCAATAATCCACCCAGTTTCCCTCCATCAAAATGCATACAAAATGAATCCCAAACGTTACTAAAAAACTTTTCCAAACAAGTCAAACGTTTATAATCAAACCTTAGGTACCCTAATACGTAAATAAATGATACAATTTAAGACAGAGAATCGTTATTGTCTTTACCGGAGAAAAATACCAAAGAACGCGTTCTCATTCACGCTCTTGGAACCACTACAGCCAAAATGGGAGCCATCTAGAAAAACTTCAATTTCTGTCTCATTTTTCCAAAAACCAGCCTGAAACTCTTTCTAAAGACTGTTGACATCTAGTGGAAGCCCTAGGAACTGCAATCTGGGAGGACTTTGCCATATAATAAAAGTGATAGCCATTGAAAATAGTGGTAGGCTGAATTGTTTTGGGGGGGGGTGGTTTGTCCTTGGGGTTTCGCCTGCCATATCAGTTCTGTTATACTCACAGACCTAACTTGAACAGTTTTAGAAACTTTTGAATGTTTCTATCCAAATCTATAAGCATATCTGAGTAACAGGCAGTTTACTTTGGGCACGCTTTTCATCTGGATGTCAAAATATTGCCCCCTATCCCAAACAAGTTTTAAGGAGAAGCAGCAGAAAGAGAGAGAGAGCTATCTATATTTCCTGGTATTATTTTCTTCTTCTCACTTTACCTGGCAGGTGAGGTCAGCTGACCCGACATAGTGAAGATAGATATTCTCTGGAAGATACGGCAGGTGACCATCAGGTGCGGCAGGTGACCGGCATAGTGAAGATAGATATTCTCTGGGAGATACAGCAGATGACCAGCAGGTGACCAGTAGGTGACCAGCAGATGACCAGCAGGTGACCATCAGGTGCGGCAGGTGACCGGCATAGTGAAGATAGATATTCTCTGGAAGATACAGCAGATGACCAGCAGGTGACCGGCAGGTGACCGGCAGATGACCAGCAGCTGCAACAGGTGATCGGCATAGTGAAGATAGATAGATATTCTCTGGAAGATGCTGCAGGTGTGGCAGATGATCGGCAGGTGACCGGCAGGTGATCGGCACAGTGAAGATAGATATTCTCTGGAAGATACAGCAGATGACCAGCAGGTGACCGGCAGGTGACCGGCAGATGACCGGCAGCTGCAACAGGTGATCGGCATAGTGAAGATAGATAGATATTCTCTGGAAGATGCTGCAGGTGTGGCAGATGATCGGCAGGTGACCGGCAGGTGATCGGCACAGTGAAGATAGATATTCTCTGGAAGATACAGCAGATGACCGTCAGGTGCGGCAGGTGACCGGCGTAGTGAAGATAGATATTCTCTGGAAGATGTGGTAGGGAATCAGCAGGTGCGACAGGTGACCGGCAGGTGAGGCAGGTGCAAGAGAGTGACTGGCAGGTGCGGCAGGTGACCGGCAGGTGCGACAGGTGATCGACAGGTGTGGCAGGTGATCGACAGGTGACCGGCAGGTGATCGGCACAGTGAAGATAGATATTCTCTGGAAGATACAGCAGATGACCAGCAGGTGACCGGCATAGTGAAGATAGATATTCTCTGGAAGATGTGGTAGGGAATCAGCAGGTGCGACAGGTGACCGGCAGGTGAGGCAGGTGCAAGAGAGTGACTGGCAGGTGTGGCAGGTGACCGGCAGGTGCGACAGGTGATCGACAGGTGCAGCAGGTGATCGACAGGTGCGGCAGGTGATCAACAGGTGTGGCAGGTGATAGACAGGTGTGGCAGGTGATAGACAGGTGTGGCAGGTGATCGATAAGTGTGGCAGGTGATCGACAGGTGCGGCAGGTGATAGACAGGTGTGGCAGGTGACCGGCAGGTGTGGTAGATGAGGCAGGTGAACGACAGGTGCGGCAGGTGACTGGCAGGTGTGGTAGATGAGGCAGGTGAACGACAGGTGTAGCAGGTGACTGGCAGGTGTGGCAGGCGACCGGCAGATGTGGCAGGTGAGGCAGGTGACCGGCGTCAGACCGAGGCTCTGCATCTGTCCTCGTGCTCCTAGACCTTAGTGCTGCTTTTGATACCATCGATCACCACATTCTTTTGGAGAATTGGTCTACACGGACAAGTTCTGGCCTGGTTTAGATCTTATCTGTTGGAAAAATATCAGTTTGTCTCTGTGGATGGTTTGCCCTCTGACAAATCAACTGTACATTTCGGTGTTCCTCAAGGCTCCCTATTAGGACCACTATTGTTTTCACTATATATTTTACCTCTTGGTGATGTCATTCAGAAACATAATGTTAACTTTCACTGCTATGAGGATGACACACAGCTGTACATTTTGATGAAACATGGTGAAGCCCCAAAATTGCCCTCACTGGAAGCCTGTTTCAGGTATAAGGAAGTGGATGGCTGCAAATGTTCTACTTTAAACTCCAACAAACAGAGATGCTTTTTCTAGGTCCCAAGAAACAAAGAGATCTTCTGTTGAATCTGAAAATTAATCTTGATGGTTGTACAGTCGTCTGAAATAAAACTGTGAAGGACCTCAGAGTTACTCTGGTCCCTGATCTCTCTTTTGATGAACATATCAAGACTGTTTTTTTCCATTTACGTAACATTGCAAAAATCAGAATCTTTCTGTCCAAAAATGATGCAGAAAACGTATACATGCTTTTGTCACTTCGAGGTTAGACTACGGCAAGGCTCTACTTTCCGGCTACCCAGATAAAGCACTAAATAAACTTCAGTTAGTGCTAAACACGGCTGTTAGAATCTTGACTAGAACCAAAAAATGTCATCATATTACTCCAGTGCGAGCCTCCCTACACTGGCTTCCTGTCAAAGCAAGGGCTGATTTCAAGGTTTTACTGCTAACCTACAAAGCATTACATGGGCTTGCTCCTGCCTATCTCTCTGATTTGGTCCTGCCGTACATACCTACATGTACGCTACGGTCACAAGACGCAGGCCTCCTTATTGTCCCTAGAATTTCTAAGCAAACAGCTGGAGGCAGGGCTTTCTCCTATAGAGCCTACCCATGTAGCCTACCCTGCCTACCCATGTGAAAGAGACAGACTCGGTCTCAACCATTAATTCTTTATGTAAGACTCATCTCTTAAGTAGGTCCTATGATTGAGTGTAGTCTGGCCCAGGAGTGTAAAGGTGTAAGGGAATTCACCCCCGTATTGGACAAAAATGAATGGCAAATTATTGGCATAGTACAAACCATGTACACATTGGTCAATACCACGCAAATCGGCGTTGATTCATGCAAAGTTTACTTCAAATGCCATATGGCTATTGCCAGTTGTAACACTTCAAAAATCCAACAGGTGGCGTATGCGCTCCACCGTGGTTTTTCATATTGATATTGGACTCCAAGTCAACATCCAAAAGCCAAATTTTGAAAAAATTGATTTTTTGTCAAAAACTTATCACCCCTTAAAAAAGTGCTTTCTGGACCGTTTTTCGAAATTCTTTCGCTTTTTTTGTCAATTACACATGTGTAAGAACTGTATGAATATACTTTTGTCCAATTTTATTATCATTATTTTTTTATTTTTTTTACTTGCGCATTATTGCATGTGTTTTGTCCATCTGCAATATGATTTCATAGGAAGTCAGAAGTCAAAAGTCAATAATTGCAAAATTTCATAAAAAACTTCACACACCCCTAAAAAAGTGCTTTCTGGGCCGTTTTTCAAAAAAAATTCGAATTTTGTGTCAGTTACACACGTATAAGAACCGTATCAACATACTTTAGTCATATTTTATTATCATAATGTTTTTTTTTTTACTTGTGCATAAGGCATATGTTTTGTGGGGGCCAAATGTCATAAGAAATTTGACATGCTCAAAAATTCTTCAGAAATGCAAAATTGACTGGCCTGATGAACTCGGGATGGCCGGGCAGTGATTGTTGTTCCTTTCAATCACTCGTGGTGTTGATTTCATCATGTCCATTTGTTTATGTTTTCTCACTTTTGCAAAGTCACTGTGCATTTGCCATATGGTTAACTGGGCATTCACCATCACCAATTTGTCATGCTATAAAAAATCATGCAGGAATGCCAAATTGACTGGCCCGATGAACTCGGGATGGTTGGGCAGTGATTCTGGTACCTCTCCATCGCTCGTTTGGGTTGATTTCAGAATGTCACTTTTGGTGATGGTACCTCACTGTTAAAACATATTGCAAATGTTGTCTCACTTTTGCAAAGTCACTGTGCATTTGCCATATGGTTAACTGGGCAGTCACCATCACCAATTTGTCATGCTATAAAAATCATGCAGGAATGCCAAATTGACTGGCCCGATGACCTCGGGATGGCTGGGCAGTGATTCTGGTACCTCTCCATCGCTCGTTTGGGTTGATTTCAGAATGTCACTTTTGGTGATGGTACCTCACTGTTAAAACATATTGCAAATGTTGTCTCACTTTTGCAAAGTCACTGTGCATTTGCCATATGGTTAACTGGGCAGTCACCATCACCAATTTGTCATGCTATAAAAATCATGCAGGAATGCCAAATTGACTGGCCCGATGACCTCGGGATGGCTGGGCAGTGATTCTGGTACCTCTCCATCGCTCGTTTGGGTTGATTTCAGAATGTCACTTTTGGTGATGGTACCTCACTGTTAAAACATATTGCAAATGTTTTCTCACTTTTGCAAAGTCACTGAAAATTTGTGCAGGAATGCCAAATTGACTGGCCCGATGAACTCGGGATGGCTTGGCAGTGATTCTGGTACCTCTCCATCGCTCGTTAGGGTTGATTCCAGAATGTCCATTTGGTGATGTTTCTCACTCTTTCAAAGTCGCTGTGCATTTGCCATATGGTTAACTGGGCATTCACCATCACCAATATGTCATGCTATAAAAATCATGCAGGAATGCCAAATTGACTAGCCCGATGAACTCGGGATGGCTGGGCAGTGATTCTGGTACCTCTCCATCGCTCGTTTGGGTTGATTTCAGAATGTCACTTTTGGTGATGGTACCTCACTGTTAAAACATATTGCAAATGTTGTCTCACTTTTGCAAAGTCACTGTGCATTTGCCATATGGTTAACTGGGCATTCACCATCACCAATTTGTCATGCTATAAAAATCATGCAGGAATGCCAAATTGACTGGCCCGATGAACTCGGGATGGCTTGGCAGTGATTCTGGTACCTCTCCATCGCTCGTTTGGGTTGATCTCAGAATGTCACTTTTGGTGATGTTTCTCACTCTTGCAAAGTCAATGTGCATTTGCCATATGGTTAACTGGGCATTCACCATCACCAATTTGTCATGCTATAAAAATTGTGCAGGAATGCCAAATTGACTGGCCCGATGAACTCAGGATGGCTGGGCAGTGATACTGGTACCTCTCCATCGTTCGTTAGGGTTGATTTCAGAATGTCGCTTTTGGTGATGGTACCTCACCGCTTAAACATATTGCAAATGGACAAGAGTCACCTGCAAGTCACAGGCCATCAGTCAATTTGATATCATTCAAAGCTAACTATTGGAGGCACTGTCAGTCTCTACGCACCCCAATAATACGTCCCTCCATCCAAGTTGTGTATCTGTGTGATTTAGTTTTCCTTTGAATTTTTATGGGAAAAATGACTGATTTACAGTTCATGGGGGTTGCCTAATCACATATATGAAGTTTTGGAAAGATCTGATTTTTTTAACCTCTCCAAACAGCCCATGAGACACCAATTATGGCACTTCCGGTTGGCACAGGAAGCTGTAACTCAAGATACATCCTCATTGGGGTATTCCATTACAGAATCCTGAGTTTTAAGTCTTTACCATGAAAACTGACTGATTTACACAGGGTTGAATGCACTATGTCTATCAAACTGCAGGCAGGATGGGTATACACTTTTAGGGCGATTTGAACCACTTCCGGTTGGTCCAGGAAGCTTAGAATCGACACAGGTAGACCTTATAGTGGCCTGATGGATTGGTACCAAAGACAGGTTCATACAGCATTCATAACCCATATAGACTCCAGGTTGTATTTAGTGGAGCAGCCAATGTATTCCTATGGGGAGAGAAGTCAATGCACACTGTTTTTATGTAAACACCTTCTTTTAACCTTGAAGGGTTAATGCCACACGGTCAAGGTTAGGCTTGCACAGATCAGGAGGACCTTAGGAACAGTCCTGTGTTTGAATTGTCCTTCTAAACCTAACGGTTCCGCCGCTGTCACCCAAAATCAAATGACGTACTGGTGCAGGCTTCATATTGGGCCTATTTTTCTCATGGTCGCTGCGCTCAGACCGAGCGAGCTACGGTCAAGCGGGGCGCCTCGTTGGACTCGGCACAGTCTGGACACTATGGTGATGCCATTGTTTGTGTTGATTTCAGAATGTCCATTTGGTAATTTTTTCTCACTCTTTCAAAGTCACTGTGCTTTTGCCATATGGTTAACTGGGCAGTCACCATCACCAATTTGTCATGCTATAAAAATCATGCAGGAATGCCAAATTGACTGGCCCGATGAACTCGGGATGGCTTGGCAGTGATTCTGGTACCTCTCCATCGCTCGTTTGGGTTGATTTCAGAATGTCACTTTTGGTGATGTTTCTCACTCTTGCAAAGTCAATGTGCATTTGCCATATGGTTAACTGGGCATTCACCATCACCAATTTGTCATGCTATAAAAATCGTGCAGGAATGCCAAATTGACTGGCCCGATGAACTCAGGATGGCTGGGCAGTGATACTGGTACCTCTCCATTGCTCGTTAGGGTTGATTTCAGAATGTCGCTTTTGGTGATGGTACCTCACATTTACATTACATTTACATTTAAGTCATTTCGCAGACGCTCTTATCCAGAGCGACTTACAAATTGGTGAATTCACCTTCTGACATCCAGTGGAACAGCCACTTACAATAGTGCATCTAAATCATTTAAGGGGGGGTGAGAAGGATTACTTATCCTATCCTAGGTATTCCTTGAAGAGGTGGGGTTTCAGGTGTCTCCGGAAGGTGGTGATTGACTCTGCTGTCCTGGCGTCGTGAGGGAGTTTGTTCCACCATTGGGGGGCCAGAGCAGCGAACAGTTTTGACTGGGCTGAGCGGGAACTGTACTTCCTCAGTGGTAGGGAGGCGAGCAGGCCAGAGGTGGATGAACGCAGTGCCCTTGTTTGGGTGTAGGGCCTGATCAGAGCCTGGAGGTACTGCGGTGCCGTTCCCCTCACAGCTCCGTAGGCAAGCACCATGGTCTTGTAGCGGATGCGAGCTTCAACTGGAAGCCAGTGGAGAGAGCGGAGGAGCGGGGTGACGTGAGAGAACTTGGGAAGGTTGAACACCAGACGGGCTGCGGCGTTCTGGATGAGTTGTAGGGGTTTAATGGCACAGGCAGGGAGCCCAGCCAACAGCGAGTTGCAGTAATCCAGACGGGAGATGACAAGTGCCTGGATTATGGCCAAACAGTTCTATTTTTGTTTCATCAGACGAGAGAACATTTCTCCAAATAGTACGATCTTTATCCCCATGTGCATACCGTAGTCTGGCTTTTTTATGGCAGTTTTGGAGCAGTGGCTTCTACCTTGCTGAGCGGACTTCAGGTTATGCCGATATAGGACTCGTTTTACTGTGGATATAGATACTTTTGTACCCGTTACCTCCAGCATCTTCACAAGGTCCTTTGCTGTTGTTCTGGGATTGATTTGCACTTTTAGCACCAAAGTACGTTCTTCTCGAGGAGACAGAACATGTCTCCTTCCTGAGCAGTATGTTGTTTTTCTGTTTTGGCTGATTTTCATTTATTTTCCATGATGTCAAGCAAAGAGGCACTGAGTTTGAAGGTAGGTCTTGAAATACATCCACAGGTACACCTCCAATTGACTCAAATGATGTCAATTAGCCTCAGAAGCTTCTAAAGCCATGACATCTTTTTCTGGAATTTTCAAGCTGTTTAAAGGCACAGTCAACTTAGTGTATGTAAACTTCTGACCCACTGAAATTGTGATACAGTGAATTACAAGTTAATTAATCTGTCTGTAAGCAATTGTTGGAAAAAGTACTTGTGTCATGCACAAAGTAGATGTCCTAACCGACTTGCCAAATATTTAGTTTGTTATAACTAGAACTTGTGGAGTGGTTTAAAAATGAGATTTAATGACTCCAACATAATTGTATGTAAAACTTCCAACTTCAACTGTAACTATTTGCTGAAAAACTGGGAGACGTAAATCAGCAATCAACAATAAAAAGTAGTTTTGGTGTGGAAGGAGAAATGTAATGTATGTTTTTAGCTAGAGGGTAAGGGTTAGTCAGAGTTAGTTCATGTTTTAGCTATGGAGGACATTATTTTTATGTTATTTATGTAATTTATATATAAGTTATTTATATAACTTATAATATAAGCATAAAAAGAATGTCCTCTCACTGTCAACTGCGTTTATTTTCAGCAAATTTAACATGTGTAAATATTTGTATGAATATAACAAGATTCAATATATATGTATACATTGAAAAAAAATACATACAGTAAACATATGATAACTTGCCTTTAGTGGTGGGTAGCTTACAGTAAGTTGTAATGTAGCATGAACAAGAACAGAGAAATATCTTTCTTTCAAACTCAAAACCCAACAAAGCAATAATCAATAACAATGTATTACTAGAAAACAACACAGGAGAAATAAGAATAAGAATTAAAGAAAGAAAGTAGCTATATACAGGAACTGTTTAAAAAGTCAGTTCTGCACCATATTAACATGTACAGGGATACTGGATTGATGGAGGTAGATATGTATAGGGGTTAGGAGACAGGGATACTGGAGTGATGGAGGTAGAAATGTATAGGGGTTAGGAGACAGGGATACTGGAGTGATGGAGGTAGATATGTATAGGGGTGAGGAGACAGGGATACTGGAGTGATGGAGGTAGAAATGTATAGGGGTTAGGAGACAGGGATACTGGAGTGATGGAGGTAGATATGTATAGGGGTTAGGAGACAGGGATACTGGAGTGATGGAGGTAGAAATGTATAGGGGTTAGGAGACAGGGATACTGGAGTGATGGAGGTAGATATGTATAGGGGGAAGGATACAGGGATACTGGAGTGATGGAGGTAGATATGTATAGGGGTTAGGGGACAGGGATACTGGAGTGATGGAGGTAGATATGTATAGGGTTAAGGGGACAGGGATACTGGTGTGATAGAGGTAGATATGTATAGGGGGAAGGGGACAGGGATACTGGAGTGATGGAGGTAGATATGTATAGGAGTAAGGTGACTATATACAGGGTCAGTACCATATTAACAATGTACAGGGATACTGGAGTGATGGAGGTAGATATGTATAGGGGGAAGGGGACAGGGATACTGGAGTGATGGAGGTAGATATGTATAGGGGTTAGGAGACAGGGATACTGGAGTGATAGAGGTAGATATGTATAGGGGTTAGGGGACAGGGATACTGGAGTGATGGAGGTAGATATGTATAGGGGGAAGGAGACAGGGATACTGGAGTGATGGAGGTAGATATGTATAGGGGGAAGAAGACAGGGATACTGGAGTGATGGAGGTGGATATGTATAGGGGGAAGGAGACAGGGATACTGGAGTGATAGAGGTAGATATGTATAGGGGTTAGGGGACAGGGATACTGGAGTGATGGAGGTAGATATGTATAGGGGTTAGGGGACAGGGATACTGGAGTGATGGAGGTAGATATGTATAGGGGAAGGGGACAGGGATACTGGAGTGATGGAGGTAGATGTGTATAGGGGGAAGGGGACAGGGATACTGGAGTGATGGAGGTAGATATGTATAGGGGTAAGGAGACAGGGATACTGGGGTGATGGAGGTAGATATGTATAGGGGGAAGGGGACAGGGATACTGGAGTGATGGAGGTAGATATGTATAGGGGGAAGGGGACTATACACAGGGTCAGTACCATATCAACATGTACAGGGATACTGGAGTGATGGAGGTAGATATGTATAGGGGACAGGGATACTGGAGAGATGGAGGTAGATATGTATAGGGGAAGGGGACACGGCTACTGGAGTGATGGAGGTAGATATGTATAGGGGTTAGGAGACAGGGATACTGGAGTGATGGAGGTAGATATGTATAGGGGGAAGGGGACAGAGATACTGGAGTGATCGTGGTAGATATGTATAGGGGTAAGGAGACAGGGATACTGGAGTGATGGAGGTAGATATGTATAGGGGAAGGAGACAGGGATACTGGAGTGATGGAGGTAGATATGTATAGGGGGAAGGAGACATGGATACTGGAGTGATGGAGGTAGATATGTATAGTGGGAAGGGGACAGGGATACTGGAGTGATGGAGGTAGATATGTATAGGGGTTAGGGGACAGGGATACTGGAGTGATGGAGGTAGAAATGTATAGGGGTTAGGAGACAGGGATACTGGAGTGATGGAGGTAGATATGTATAGGGGGAAGGGGACAGGGATACTGGAGTGATGGAGGTAGATATGTATAGGAGTAAGGGGACAGGGATACTGGTGTGATAGAGGTAGATATGTATAGGGGGAAGGGGACAGGGATACTGGAGTGATGGAGGTAGATATGTATAGGGGAAGGGGACAGGGATACTGGAGTGATGGAGGTAGATGCGTATAGGGGGAAGGGGACAGGGATACTGGAGTGATGGAGGTAGATATGTATAGGGGTAAGGAGACAGGGATACTGGGGTGATGGAGGTAGATATGTATAGGGGGAAGGGGACAGGGATACTGGAGTGATGGAGGTAGATATGTATAGGGGAAGGGGACTATACACAGGGTCAGTACCATATCAACATGTACAGGGATACTGGAGTGATGGAGGTAGATATGTATAGGGGACAGGGATACTGGAGAGATGGAGGTAGATATGTATAGGGGAAGGGGACACGGCTACTGGAGTGATGGAGGTAGATATGTATAGGGGTTAGGAGACAGGGATACTGGAGTGATGGAGGTAGATATGTATAGGGGTAAGGAGACAGGGATACTGGAGTGATGGAGGTAGATATGTATAGGGGAAGGGGACAGGGATACTGGAGTGATGGAGGTAGATATGTATAGTGGGAAGGGGACAGGGATACTGGAGTGATGGAGGTAGATATGTATAGGGGTAAGGGGACGGGGATACTGGAGTGATGGAGTTAGATATGTATAGGGTTAGGGTGACTAGGCAACAGCATTTAAGACAGACAGAGTAGCAGCAGTTTGTATGTGAGTGGGTGTGGGGGTGTGTCGAATCAGTATTAATGTATATGCATTTTATTTGTGAGTGAGCAAATTATACAGTGAGTGTTCGTGTGAGTTGGAGTGAAAATGTGTGTGTGTGTGTGTGTGTGTGTGTGTGTGTGTGTGTGTGTGTGTGTGTGTGTGTGTGTGTGTGTGTGTGTGTGATTGCGTGCGTGCGTGCGTGTGTCAGTGTGTTGGACCCTGTGAGTGTATATAGAGAGTGCAAAAATAAAAAATCAATAAAGATACCATCCTAATTAAGATAGCCCGTTTATCTATTTGTCAGTCTTATTTATTGGTGATGGAAGCTGTTCAAGAGCCTGTTGGTGCCAGACTTGATGCACCGGTACCTCTTGCCGTGGGCAGCAGAGAAAATAATCTATGTCTTGGGTGGTTGGAGTCCAACGATTTTCCAGGCCTTCCTTTCACACTACCTGATATAGAGGTCCTGGATGGCAGGGAGCTCGGCCCCAGTGATGTACTAAGCTGTCCGCACCATGTAGTGCCATGCGATCGAGGGTGGTGCTATTGCGATACCAAGCTGTGATGCAGTGTCAATATACTCTCAATGTAGGACCTTTGTGGATTTGAGGGCCCATGCCAAACTTTTTCAACCTCCTGAGGGGGAAGAGGCACCTTCGGGCCTTGTTCCTGTGTATTTGGACCATTTGAAATCTTTAGTGATTTGGACACAGAGGAACTTGAAGCTGTCTACCTGCTCCACTGCAGCCCCGTCGATGTGGATGGGGGCATGGTCGCCCCGCCATTTCCTTTGTCATCCCTAACGGACTGCAGCACCTGCCACATGCAGCGGGCGTTTGAGCCTGTGTGATAGGATTCGTCTTTGTTCCTACATTTTCCTGTTGCTCGTTTAATGACTATGCGGAGGTCATAGCAGGCCTTCTTGTACTTATTCCTGTCTTCGGCCATAGCTTCAGGGTTGTCTACAACTGCTCTGTGTGCGGTAGCCCTGCTCTTTAGTTTAGCTCCAACCTCTGTGTTAATCCGGAGCTTTTGATTGGGGGTAGCAGCAAACCCTCCCGTGGGTATGACGTCGTCGATGCATTTTCTAATGAAGCCAGTGACTGAGGTGGTAAACTCGTCTCGAAACATAATCAAATCAACGCTAGCAAAGCAGTCATAAAGCATATCCTCTGATTCTGGTGACCATTTCTCAACGGAGTAAATCGCAGGTATGTCCTGTTTCAGCTTCTGCTCGTTAACAGGAAGCAAGAGAACGGCGTCATTATCCGATTTACCGAATGGCAGACTAGTTGGATAGCCGTAGGGGGTCTTGGCCGAGAGCCATGTTTCTGAAAGGAAAAATAATATTGCAGTTCTGAGAGTCCCGTTGGTTGCGAATCCATGACAGAGGTCCTCCATCTTATTAGCCAGTAGAATGGAGGGACGGTCAGAGGTCCTCCATCTTATTAGCCAGTAGAATGGAGGGACGGTCAGAGGTCCTCCATCTTATTAGCCAGTAGAATGGAGGGACGGTCAGAGGTCCATCTTATTATCTAGTGACTGTACATTAGCCAGTAGAATGGAGGGACAATCAGAGGTCCATCTTATTATCTAGTGACTGTATATTAGCCAGTAGAATGGAGGGACAATCAGAGGTCCATCTTATTATCTAGTGACTGTACATTAGTCAGTAGAATGGAGGGACAATCAGAGGTCCTCCATCCTATTATCTAGTGACTGTACATTAGCCAGTAGAATGGAGGGACGATCAGAGGTCCATCTTATTATCTAGTGACTGTACATTAGCCAGTAGAATGGAGGGACAATCAGAGGTCCATCTTATTATCTAGTGACTGTATATTAGTCAGTAGAATGGAGGGACGATCAGAGGTCCATCTTATTATCTAGTGACTGTGTATTAGCCAGTAGAATGGAGGGACGATCAGAGGTCCATCTTATTATCTAGTGACTGTACATTAGCCAGTAGAATGGAGGGACGATCAGAGGTCCATCTTATTATCTAGTGACTGTATATTAGCCAGTTGAATGGAGGGACGATCAGTGGTCCTCCATACTATTATCTAGTGACTGTACATCAGCCAGTAGAATGGAGGGACGATCAGAGGTCCATCTTATTATCTAGTGACTGTACATTAGCCAGTGGAATGGAGGGGCGATCAGTGGTCCTCCATACTATTATCTAGTGACTGTACATTAGCCAGTAGAATGGAGGGACGATCAGAGGTCCATCTTATTATCTAGTGACTGTACATTAGCCAGTGGAATGGAGGGGCGATCAGTGGTCCTCCATCTTATTAGCCAGTAGAATGGAGGGACGGTCAGAGGTCCATCTTATTATCTAGTGACTGTACATTAGCCAGTAGAATGGAGGGACAATCAGAGGTCCATCTTATTATCTAGTGACTGTATATTAGCCAGTAGAATGGAGGGACAATCAGAGGTCCATCTTATTATCTAGTGACTGTACATTAGTCAGTAGAATGGAGGGACGATCAGAGGTCCTCCATCCTATTATCTAGGGATTGTACATTAGCCAGTGGAATGGAGGGGCGATCAGTGGTCCTCCATACTATTATCTAGTGACTGTACATTAGCCAGTAGAATGGAGGGACGATCAGAGGTCCATCTTATTATCTAGTGACTGTACATTAGCCAGTGGAATGGAGGGGCGATCAGTGGTCCTCCATACTATTATCTAGTGACTGTACATTAGCCAGTAGAATGGAGGGACGATCAGAGGTCCATCTTATTATCTAGTGACTGTACATTAGCCAGTAGAATGGACGGACGATCAGAGGTCCATCTTAATATCTAGTGACTGTACATTAGTCAGTAGAATGGAGGGACGATCAGAGGTCCTCCATCCTATTATCTAGGGATTGTACATTAGCCAGTAGAATAGAGGGACGATCAGAGGTCCATCTAAATTATCTAGTGACTGTACATTAGTCAGTAGAATGGAGGGATGATCAGAGGTCCATCTTATCATTGAGTGACTGTACATTAGTCAGTAGAATGGAGGGACGATCAGAGGTCTATCTTATTATCAATTGACTGTATATTAGCCAGTAGAATTGAGGGACGATCAGAGGTCCATCTTATTATCTAGTGACTGTATATTAGCCAGTGGAATGGAGGGACGATCAGTGGTCCTCCATACTATTATCTAGTGACTGTACATTAGCCAGTAGAATGGAGGGACGATCAGAGGTCCATCTTATTATCTAGTGACTGTATATTAGCCAGTGGAATGGAGGGCCGATCAGTGGTCCTCCATACTATTATCTAGTGACTGTACATTAGCCAGTAGAATGGAGGGACGATCAGAGGTCCATCTTATTATCTAGTGACTGTACATTAGCCAGTAGAATGGAGGGATGATCAGAGGTCCTCCATCTTCTTATCTAATGACTGTGCATTAGCCAGTAGAATGGTGGGACGATCAGAGGTCCATCTTATTATCTAGTGACTGTATATTAGCCAGTAGAATGGAGGGACGATCAGAGGTCCTCCATCTTATTATCTAGTGACTGTACATTAGCCAGTAGAATGGAGGGACGATCAGAGGTCCATCTTATTATCTAGTGACTGTATATTAGCCAGTAGAATGGAGGGACGATCAGAGGTCCATCTTAATATCTAGTGACTGAATATTAGCCAATAGAATGGAGGGATGATCAGAGTTCCATCTTATTATCGAGTGACTGTATATTAGCCAGTAGAATGGAGGGACGATCAGAGGTCCATCTTATTATCTAGTGATTGTACATTAGCCAGTAGAATGGAGGGACGATCAGAGGTCCTCCATCTTATTATCTAGTGATTGTACATTAGCCAGTAGAATGGAGGGACGATCAGAGGTCCATCTTATTATCTAGTGATTGTACATTAGCCAGTAGAATGGAGGGACGATCAGAGGTCCTCCATCTTATTATCTAGTGATTGTACATTAGCCAGTAGAATGGAGGGACGATCAGAGGTCCATCTTATTATCTAGTGATTGTACATTAGCCAGTAGAATGGAGGGACGATCAGAGGTCCTCCATCTTATTATCTAGTGATTGTACATTAGCCAGTAGAATGGAGGGACGATCAGAGGTCCTCCGTCTTCTTCTTATTATTATTATGATCAGCGGTTGAACTATTTGATTAGTGACTTTTAGGGCATTTAACAAACATGATGCTGTTGTTCATTTTGCTGGTGTCTACCCTTGTCTTTTACAATGTTGGCAATACATTTTAGAGCCCGTTGCACTGTGAATGAGGAAATATATGATTGTTTCTCCCTCGAGTATTGTGAGAAACCCCACGCTTGCTCCGGAAATGCACATGAGAACTATGCACATTTCTCCCGAACAATATGGGAGAAATCGGACTCTTGCGCTAACGTGTCAGGACTGTTCTCTTGGTACTTAACCATGTCAGGACTGTTCTCTAGTACTTAACCATGTCAGGACTGTTCTCTAGTACTTAACCATGTCAGGACTGTTCTCTTGGTACTTAACCATGTCAGGACTGTTCTCTAGTACTTAACCATGTCAGGACTGTTCTCTAGGTACTTAACCATGTCAGGGGTGTTCTCTAGTACTTAACCATGTCTGGACTGTTCTCTAGGTACTTAACCATGTCAGGACTGTTCTCTAGTACTTAACCATGTCAGGACTGTTCTCTAGGTACTTAACCATGTCAGGACTGTTCTCTAGGTACTTAACCATGTCAGGACTGTTCTCTTGGTACTTAACCATGTCAGGACTGTTCTCTAGGTACTTAACCATGTCAGGACTGTTCTCTAGGTACTTAACCATGTCAGGACTGTTCTCTAGGTACTTAACCATGTCAGGACTGTTCTCTAGGTACTTAATCATGTCAGGACTGTTCTCTAGGTACTTCACCATGTCAGGACTGTTCTCTAGGTACGTAACCATGTCAGGACTGTTCTCTAGTACTTAACCATGTCAGGACTGTTCTCTAGGTACTTAACCATGTCAGGACTGTTCTCTAGGTACTTAACCATGTAAGGACTGTTCTCTAGGTACTTAACCATGTCAGGACTGTTCTCTTGGTACTTAACCATGTCAAGACTGTTCTTTTGGTACTTAACCATGTCAGGACTGTTCTCTAGGTACTTAACCATGTCAGGACTGTTCTCTAGGTACTTAACCATGTCAGGACTGTTCTCTAGGTACTTAACCATGTCAGGACTGTTCTCTAGTACTTAACCATGTCAGGACTGTTCTCTAGGTACTTAACCATGTCAGGACTGTTCTCTTGGTACTTAACCATGTCAGGACTGTTCTCTAGGTACTTAACCATGTCAGGACTGTTCTCTAGGTACTTAACCATGTCAGGACTGTTCTCTAGGCGCTTAACCATGTCAGGACTGTTCTCTAGGTACTTAACCATGTCAGGACTGTTCTCTTGGTACTTAACCATGTCAGGACTGTTCTCTTGGTACTTAACCATGTCAGGACTGTTCTCGAGGTACTTAACCATGTCAGGACTGTTCTCTAGGTACTTAACCATGTCAGGACTGTTCTCTAGGTACTTAACCATGTCAGGACTGTTCTCTAGGTACTTAATCATGTCAGGACTGTTCTCTAGGTACTTCACCATGTCAGGACTGTTCTCTAGGTACGTAACCATGTCAGGACTGTTCTCTAGTACTTAACCATGTCAGGACTGTTCTCTAGGTACTTAACCATGTCAGGACTGTTCTCTAGGTACTTAACCATGTAAGGACTGTTCTCTAGGTACTTAACCATGTCAGGACTGTTCTCTTGGTACTTAACCATGTCAGGACTGTTCTTTTGGTACTTAACCATGTCAGGACTGTTCTCTATGTACTTAACCATGTCAGGACTGTTCTCTAGGTACTTAACCATGTCAGGACTGTTCTCTAGGTACTTAACCATGTCAGGACTGTTCTCTAGTACTTAACCATGTCAGGACTGTTCTCTAGGTACTTAACCATGTCAGGACTGTTCTCTTGGTACTTAACCATGTCAGGACTGTTCTCTAGGTACTTAACCATGTCAGGACTGTTCTCTAGGTACTTAACCATGTCAGGACTGTTCTCTAGGCGCTTAACCATGTCAGGACTGTTCTCTAGGTACTTAACCATGTCAGGACTGTTCTCTTGGTACTTAACCATGTCAGGACTGTTCTCTTGGTACTTAACCATGTCAGGACTGTTCTCGAGGTACTTAACCATGTCAGGACTGTTCTCTAGGTACTTAACCATGTCAGGACTGTTCTCTAGGTACTTAACCATGTCAGGACTGTTCTCCAGTACTTAACCATGTCAGGACTGTTCTCTTGGTACTTAACCATGTCAGGACTGTTCTCTAGGTACTTAACCATGTCAGGACTGTTCTCTAGGTACTTAACCATGTCAGGACTGTTCTCTAGGTACTTAACCATGTCTGGACTGTTCTCTAGGTACTTAACCATGTCAGGACTGTTCTCTAGTACTTAACCATGTCAGGACTGTTCTCTAGGTACTTAACCATGTCAGGACTGTTCTCTAGGTACTTAACCATGTCAGGACTGTTCTCTAGTACTTAACCATGTCAGGACTGTTCTCTAGGTACTTAACCATGTCAGGACTGTTCTCTAGGTACTTAACCATGTCAGGACTGTTCCCTAGGTACTTAACCATGTCAGGACTGTTCTCTAGGTACTTAACCATGTCTGGACTGTTCTCTAGGTACTTAACCATGTCAGGACTGTTCTCTTGGTACTTAACCATGTCAGGACTGTTCTCTAGTACTTAACCATGTCAAGACTGTTCTCTAGTACTTAACCATGTCAGGACTGTTCTCTTGGTACTTAACCATGTCAGGACTGTTTTCTTGGTACTTAACCATGTCAGGACTGTTCTCTAGGTACTTAACCATGTCAGGACTGTTCTCTAGGTACTTAACCATGTCAGGACTGTTCTCTAGGTACTTAAACATGTCAGGACTGTTCTCTAGGTACTTAACCATGTCAGGACTGTTCTCTAGGTACTTAACCATGTCAGGACTGTTCTCTAGTACTTAACCATGTCAGGACTGTTCTCTAGTACTTAACCATGTCAGGACTGTTCTCTTGGTACTTAACCATGTCAGGACTGTTCTCTAGGTACTTAACCATGTCAGGACTGTTCTCTAGGTACTTAACCATGTCAGGACTGTTCTCTAGGTACTTAACCATGTAAGGACTGTTCTCTAGGTACTTAACCATGTCAGGACTGTTCTCTTGGTACTTAACCATGTCAGGACTGTTCTTTTGGTACTTAACCATGTCAGGACTGTTCTCTAGGTACTTAACCATGTCAGGACTGTTCTCTAGGTACTTAACCATGTCAGGACTGTTCTCTAGGTACTTAACCATGTCAGGACTGTTCTCTAGTACTTAACCATGTCAGGGCTGTTCTCTAGGTACTTAACCATGTCAGGACTGTTCTCTTGGTACTTAACCATGTCAGGACTGTTCTCTAGGTACTTAACCATGTCAGGACTGTTCTCTAGGTACTTAACCATGTCAGGACTGTTCTCTAGGCGCTTAACCATGTCAGGACTGTTCTCTAGGTACTTAACCATGTCGGGACTGTTCTCTTGGTACTTAACCATGTCAGGACTGTTCTCTTGGTACTTAACCATGTCAGGACTGTTCTCGAGGTACTTAACCATGTCAGGACTGTTCTCTAGGTACTTAACCATGTCAGGACTGTTCTCTAGTACGTAACCATGTCAGGACTGTTCTCTAGGTACTTAACCATGTCAGGACTGTTCCCTAGGTACTTAACCATGTCAGGACTGTTCTCTAGGTACTTAACCATGTCAGGACTGTTCTCTAGTACTTAACCATGTCAGGACTGTTCTCTAGTACTTAACCATGTCAGGACTGTTCTCTTGGTACTTAACCATGTCAGGACTGTTTTCTTGGTACTTAACCATGTCAGGACTGTTCTCTAGGTACTTAACCATGTCAGGACTGTTCTCTAGGTACTTAACCATGTCAGGACTGTTCTCCAGGTACTTAAACATGTCAGGACTGTTCTCTAGGTACTTAACCATGTCAGGACTGTTCTCTAGGTACTTAACCATGTCAGGACTGTTCTCTAGGTACTTAACCATGTCAGGACTGTTCTCCAGGTACTTAAACATGTCAGGACTGTTCTCTAGGTACTTAACCATGTCAGGACTGTTCTCTAGTACTTAACCATGTCAGGACTGTTCTCTAGTACTTAACCATGTCAGGACTGTTCTCTTGGTACTTAACCATGTCCGGACTGTTCTCTAGGTACTTAACCATGTCAGGACTGTTCTCTAGGTACTTAACCATGTCAGGACTGTTCTCTAGGTAGTTAACCATGTCAGGACTGTTCTCTAGGTACTTAACCATGTCAGGACTGTTTTCTTTGTACTTAACCATGTCAGGACTGTTCTCTGGGTACTTAACCATGTCAGGACTGTTCTCTTGGTACTTAACCATGTCAGGACTGTTTTCTTGGTACTTAACCATGTCAGGACTGTTCTCTAGTACTTAACCATGTCAGGACTGTTTTCTTGGTACTTAACCATGTCAGGACTGTTCTCTAGGTACTTAACCATGTCAGGACTGTTCTCTAGGTACTTAACCATGTCAGGACTGTTCTCTAGGTACTTAACCATGTCAGGACTGTTCTCTAGGTACTTAACCATGTCAGGACTGTTCTCTTGGTACTTAACCATGTCAGGACTGTTCTTTTGGTACTTAAACATGTCAGGACTGTTCTCTTGGTACTTAACCATGTCAGGACTGTTCTCTTGGTACTTAACCATGTCAGGACTGTTCTCTAGGTACTTAACCATGTCAGGACTGTTCTCTAGGTACTTAACCATGTCAGGACTGTTTTCGTGGTACTTAACCATGTCAGGACTGTTCTCTGGGTACTTAACCATGTCAGGACTGTTCTCTTGGTACTTAACCATGTCAGGACTGTTTTCTTGGTACTTAACCATGTCAGGACTGTTCTCTAGTACTTAACCATGTCAGGACTGTTCTCTAGGTACTTAGCCATGTCAGGACTGTTCTCTTGGTACTTAACCATGTCAGGACTGTTCTCTAGGTACTTAACCATGTCAGGACTGTTCTCTTGGTACTTAACCATGTCAGGACTGTTCTCTTGGTACTTAACCATGTCAGGACTGTTCTCTTGGTACTTAACCATGTCAGGACTGTTCTCTTGGTACTTAACCATGTCAGGACTGTTCTCTAGTACTTAACCATGTCAGGACTGTTCTCTAGGTACTTAACCATGTCAGGACTGTTCTCTAGGTACTTAACCATGTCAGGGCTGTTCTCTAGTACTTAACCATGTCAGGGCTGTTCTCTTGGTACTTAACCATGTCAGGACTGTTCTCTTGGTACTTAACCATGTCAGGACTGTTCTCTTGGTACTTAACCATGTCAGGACTGTTCTCTAGGTACTTAACCATGTCAGGACTGTTCTCTAGGTACTAAACCATGTCAGGACTGTTCTCTTGGTACTTAACCATGTCAGGACTGTTCTCTAGGTACTTAACCATGTCAGGACTGTTCTCTAGGTACTTAACCATGTCAGGACTGTTCTCTAGGTACTTAACCATGTCAGGACTGTTCTCTAGGTAATTAACCATGTCAGGACTGTTCTCTAGTACTTAACCATGTCAGGACTGTTCTCTAGGTACTTAACCATGTCAGGACTGTTCTCTAGGTACTTAACCATGTCAGGACTGTTCTCTAGGTAATTAACCATGTCAGGACTGTTCTCTAGTACTTAACCATGTCAGGACTGTTCTCTAGTACTTAACCATGTCAGGACTGTTCTCTTGGTACTTAACCATGTCAGGACTGTTCTCTAGGTACTTAACCATGTCAGGACTGTTCTCTAGGTACTTAACCATGTCTGGACTGTTCTCTAGGTACTTAACCATGTCAGGACTGTTCTCTAGTACTTAACCATGTCAGGACTGTTCTCTTGGTACTTAACCATGTCAGGACTGTTTTCTTGGTACTTAACCATGTCAGGACTGTTCTCTAGGTACTTAACCATGTCAGGACTGTTCTCTAGGTACTTAACCATGTCAGGACTGTTCTCTAGGTACTTAACCATGTCAGGACTGTTCTCTAGGTACTTAACCATGTCAGGACTGTTCTCTAGGTACTTAACCATGTCAGGACTGTTCTCTAGTACTTAACCATGTCAGGACTGTTCTCTAGTACTTAACCATGTCAGGACTGTTCTCTTGGTACTTAACCATGTCAGGACTGTTCTCTAGGTACTTAACCATGTCAGGACTGTTCTCTAGGTACTTAACCATGTCAGGACTGTTCTCTAGGTACTTAACCATGTAAGGACTGTTCTCTAGGTACTTAACCATGTCAGGACTGTTCTCTTGGTACTTAACCATGTCAGGACTGTTCTTTTGGTACTTAACCATGTCAGGACTGTTCTCTAGGTACTTAACCATGTCAGGACTGTTCTCTAGGTACTTAACCATGTCAGGACTGTTCTCTAGGTACTTAACCATGTCAGGACTGTTCTCTAGTACTTAACCATGTCAGGACTGTTCTCTAGGTACTTAACCATGTCAGGACTGTTCTCTTGGTACTTAACCATGTCAGGACTGTTCTCTAGGTACTTAACCATGTCAGGACTGTTCTCTAGGTACTTAACCATGTCAGGACTGTTCTCTAGGCGCTTAACCATGTCAGGACTGTTCTCTAGGTACTTAACCATGTCGGGACTGTTCTCTTGGTACTTAACCATGTCAGGACTGTTCTCTTGGTACTTAACCATGTCAGGACTGTTCTCGAGGTACTTAACCATGTCAGGACTGTTCTCTAGGTACTTAACCATGTCAGGACTGTTCTCTAGTACTTAACCATGTCAGGACTGTTCTCTAGGTACTTAACCATGTCAGGACTGTTCTCTAGGTACTTAACCATGTCAGGACTGTTCCCTAGGTACTTAACCATGTCAGGACTGTTCTCTAGGTACTTAACCATGTCAGGACTGTTCTCTAGTACTTAACCATGTCAGGACTGTTCTCTAGTACTTAACCATGTCAGGACTGTTCTCTTGGTACTTAACCATGTCAGGACTGTTTTCTTGGTACTTAACCATGTCAGGACTGTTCTCTAGGTACTTAACCATGTCAGGACTGTTCTCTAGGTACTTAACCATGTCAGGACTGTTCTCCAGGTACTTAAACATGTCAGGACTGTTCTCTAGGTACTTAACCATGTCAGGACTGTTCTCTAGGTACTTATAACCATGTCAGGACTGTTCTCTAGGTACTTAACCATGTCAGGACTGTTCTCCAGGTACTTAAACATGTCAGGACTGTTCTCTAGGTACTTAACCATGTCAGGACTGTTCTCTAGTACTTAACCATGTCAGGACTGTTCTCTAGTACTTAACCATGTCAGGACTGTTCTCTTGGTACTTAACCATGTCCGGACTGTTCTCTAGGTACTTAACCATGTCAGGACTGTTCTCTAGGTACTTAACCATGTCAGGACTGTTCTCTAGGTAGTTAACCATGTCAGGACTGTTCTCTAGGTACTTAACCATGTCAGGACTGTTTTCTTTATACTTAACCATGTCAGGACTGTTCTCTGGGTACTTAACCATGTCAGGACTGTTCTCTTGGTACTTAACCATGTCAGGACTGTTTTCTTGGTACTTAACCATGTCAGGACTGTTCTCTAGTACTTAACCATGTCAGGACTGTTTTCTTGGTACTTAACCATGTCAGGACTGTTCTCTAGGTACTTAACCATGTCAGGACTGTTCTCTAGGTACTTAACCATGTCAGGACTGTTCTCTAGGTACTTAACCATGTCAGGACTGTTCTCTAGGTACTTAACCATGTCAGGACTGTTCTCTTGGTACTTAACCATGTCAGGACTGTTCTTTTGGTACTTAAACATGTCAGGACTGTTCTCTTGGTACTTAACCATGTCAGGACTGTTCTCTTGGTACTTAACCATGTCAGGACTGTTCTCTAGGTACTTAACCATGTCAGGACTGTTCTCTAGGTACTTAACCATGTCAGGACTGTTTTCGTGGTACTTAACCATGTCAGGACTGTTCTCTGGGTACTTAACCATGTCAGGACTGTTCTCTTGGTACTTAACCATGTCAGGACTGTTTTCTTGGTACTTAACCATGTCAGGACTGTTCTCTAGTACTTAACCATGTCAGGACTGTTCTCTAGGTACTTAGCCATGTCAGGACTGTTCTCTTGGTACTTAACCATGTCAGGACTGTTCTCTAGGTACTTAACCATGTCAGGACTGTTCTCTTGGTACTTAACCATGTCAGGACTGTTCTCTTGGTACTTAACCATGTCAGGACTGTTCTCTTGGTACTTAACCATGTCAGGACTGTTCTCTTGGTACTTAACCATGTCAGGACTGTTCTCTAGTACTTAACCATGTCAGGACTGTTCTCTAGGTACTTAACCATGTCAGGACTGTTCTCTAGGTACTTAACCATGTCAGGGCTGTTCTCTAGTACTTAACCATGTCAGGGCTGTTCTCTTGGTACTTAACCATGTCAGGACTGTTCTCTTGGTACTTAACCATGTCAGGACTGTTCTCTTGGTACTTAACCATGTCAGGACTGTTCTCTAGGTACTTAACCATGTCAGGACTGTTCTCTAGGTACTAAACCATGTCAGGACTGTTCTCTTGGTACTTAACCATGTCAGGACTGTTCTCTAGGTACTTAACCATGTCAGGACTGTTCTCTAGGTACTTAACCATGTCAGGACTGTTCTCTAGGTACTTAACCATGTCAGGACTGTTCTCTAGGTAATTAACCATGTCATGACTGTTCTCTAGTACTTAACCATGTCAGGACTGTTCTCTAGGTACTTAACCATGTCAGGACTGTTCTCTAGGTACTTAACCATGTCAGGACTGTTCTCTAGGTAATTAACCATGTCAGGACTGTTCTCTAGTACTTAACCATGTCAGGACTGTTCTCTAGTACTTAACCATGTCAGGACTGTTCTCTTGGTACTTAACCATGTCAGGACTGTTCTCTAGGTAATTAACCATGTCATGACTGTTCTCTAGTACTTAACCATGTCAGGACTGTTCTCTAGGTACTTAACCATGTCAGGACTGTTCTCTAGGTACTTAACCATGTCAGGACTGTTCTCTAGGTAATTAACCATGTCAGGACTGTTCTCTAGTACTTAACCATGTCAGGACTGTTCTCTAGTACTTAACCATGTCAGGACTGTTCTCTTGGTACTTAACCATGTCAGGACTGTTCTCTAGGTACTTAACCATGTCAGGACTGTTCTCTAGGTACTTAACCATGTCTGGACTGTTCTCTAGGTACTTAACCATGTCAGGACTGTTCTCTAGTACTTAACCATGTCAGGACTGTTCTCTAGGTACTTAACCATGTCAGGACTGTTCTCTAGGTACTTAACCATGTCAGGACTGTTCTCTAGTACTTAACCATGTCAGGACTGTTCTCTAGGTACTTAACCATGTCAGGACTGTTCTCTAGGTACTTAACCATGTCAGGACTGTTCCCTAGGTACTTAACCATGTCAGGACTGTTCTCTAGGTACTTAACCATGTCAGGACTGTTCTCTAGTACTTAACCATGTCAGGACTGTTCTCTAGTACTTAACCATGTCAGGACTGTTCTCTTGGTACTTAACCATGTCAGGACTGTTCTCTAGGTACTTAACCATGTCAGGACTGTTCTCTAGGTACTTAACCATGTCAGGACTGTTCTCTAGGCGCTTAACCATGTCAGGACTGTTCTCTAGGTACTTAACCATGTCGGGACTGTTCTCTTGGTACTTAACCATGTCAGGACTGTTCTCTTGGTACTTAACCATGTCAGGACTGTTCTCGAGGTACTTAACCATGTCAGGACTGTTCTCTAGGTACTTAACCATGTCAGGACTGTTCTCTAGTACTTAACCATGTCAGGACTGTTCTCTAGGTACTTAACCATGTCAGGACTGTTCTCTAGGTACTTAACCATGTCAGGACTGTTCCCTAGGTACTTAACCATGTCAGGACTGTTCTCTAGGTACTTAACCATGTCAGGACTGTTCTCTAGTACTTAACCATGTCAGGACTGTTCTCTAGTACTTAACCATGTCAGGACTGTTCTCTTGGTACTTAACCATGTCAGGACTGTTTTCTTGGTACTTAACCATGTCAGGACTGTTCTCTAGGTACTTAACCATGTCAGGACTGTTCTCTAGGTACTTAACCATGTCAGGACTGTTCTCCAGGTACTTAAACATGTCAGGACTGTTCTCTAGGTACTTAACCATGTCAGGACTGTTCTCTAGGTACTTATAACCATGTCAGGACTGTTCTCTAGGTACTTAACCATGTCAGGACTGTTCTCCAGGTACTTAAACATGTCAGGACTGTTCTCTAGGTACTTAACCATGTCAGGACTGTTCTCTAGTACTTAACCATGTCAGGACTGTTCTCTAGTACTTAACCATGTCAGGACTGTTCTCTTGGTACTTAACCATGTCCGGACTGTTCTCTAGGTACTTAACCATGTCAGGACTGTTCTCTAGGTACTTAACCATGTCAGGACTGTTCTCTAGGTAGTTAACCATGTCAGGACTGTTCTCTAGGTACTTAACCATGTCAGGACTGTTTTCTTTATACTTAACCATGTCAGGACTGTTCTCTGGGTACTTAACCATGTCAGGACTGTTCTCTTGGTACTTAACCATGTCAGGACTGTTTTCTTGGTACTTAACCATGTCAGGACTGTTCTCTAGTACTTAACCATGTCAGGACTGTTTTCTTGGTACTTAACCATGTCAGGACTGTTCTCTAGGTACTTAACCATGTCAGGACTGTTCTCTAGGTACTTAACCATGTCAGGACTGTTCTCTAGGTACTTAACCATGTCAGGACTGTTCTCTAGGTACTTAACCATGTCAGGACTGTTCTCTTGGTACTTAACCATGTCAGGACTGTTCTTTTGGTACTTAAACATGTCAGGACTGTTCTCTTGGTACTTAACCATGTCAGGACTGTTCTCTTGGTACTTAACCATGTCAGGACTGTTCTCTAGGTACTTAACCATGTCAGGACTGTTCTCTAGGTACTTAACCATGTCAGGACTGTTTTCGTGGTACTTAACCATGTCAGGACTGTTCTCTGGGTACTTAACCATGTCAGGACTGTTCTCTTGGTACTTAACCATGTCAGGACTGTTTTCTTGGTACTTAACCATGTCAGGACTGTTCTCTAGTACTTAACCATGTCAGGACTGTTCTCTAGGTACTTAGCCATGTCAGGACTGTTCTCTCGGTACTTAACCATGTCAGGACTGTTCTCTAGGTACTTAACCATGTCAGGACTGTTCTCTTGGTACTTAACCATGTCAGGACTGTTCTCTTGGTACTTAACCATGTCAGGACTGTTCTCTTGGTACTTAACCATGTCAGGACTGTTCTCTTGGTACTTAACCATGTCAGGACTGTTCTCTAGTACTTAACCATGTCAGGACTGTTCTCTAGGTACTTAACCATGTCAGGACTGTTCTCTAGGTACTTAACCATGTCAGGGCTGTTCTCTAGTACTTAACCATGTCAGGGCTGTTCTCTTGGTACTTAACCATGTCAGGACTGTTCTCTTGGTACTTAACCATGTCAGGACTGTTCTCTTGGTACTTAACCATGTCAGGACTGTTCTCTAGGTACTTAACCATGTCAGGACTGTTCTCTAGGTACTAAACCATGTCAGGACTGTTCTCTTGGTACTTAACCATGTCAGGACTGTTCTCTAGGTACTTAACCATGTCAGGACTGTTCTCTAGGTACTTAACCATGTCAGGACTGTTCTCTAGGTACTTAACCATGTCAGGACTGTTCTCTAGGTAATTAACCATGTCATGACTGTTCTCTAGTACTTAACCATGTCAGGACTGTTCTCTAGGTACTTAACCATGTCAGGACTGTTCTCTAGGTACTTAACCATGTCAGGACTGTTCTCTAGGTAATTAACCATGTCAGGACTGTTCTCTAGTACTTAACCATGTCAGGACTGTTCTCTTGGTACTTAACCATGTCAGGACTGTTCTCTAGGTAATTAACCATGTCATGACTGTTCTCTAGTACTTAACCATGTCAGGACTGTTCTCTAGGTACTTAACCATGTCAGGACTGTTCTCTAGGTACTTAACCATGTCAGGACTGTTCTCTAGGTAATTAACCATGTCAGGACTGTTCTCTAGTACTTAACCATGTCAGGACTGTTCTCTAGTACTTAACCATGTCAGGACTGTTCTCTTGGTACTTAACCATGTCAGGACTGTTCTCTAGGTACTTAACCATGTCAGGACTGTTCTCTAGGTACTTAACCATGTCTGGACTGTTCTCTAGGTACTTAACCATGTCAGGACTGTTCTCTAGTACTTAACCATGTCAGGACTGTTCTCTAGGTACTTAACCATGTCAGGACTGTTCTCTAGGTACTTAACCATGTCAGGACTGTTCTCTAGTACTTAACCATGTCAGGACTGTTCTCTAGGTACTTAACCATGTCAGGACTGTTCTCTAGGTACTTAACCATGTCAGGACTGTTCCCTAGGTACTTAACCATGTCAGGACTGTTCTCTAGGTACTTAACCATGTCAGGACTGTTCTCTAGTACTTAACCATGTCAGGACTGTTCTCTAGTACTTAACCATGTCAGGACTGTTCTCTTGGTACTTAACCATGTCAGGACTGTTTTCTTGGTACTTAACCATGTCAGGACTGTTCTCTAGGTACTTAACCATGTCAGGACTGTTCTCTAGGTACTTAACCATGTCAGGACTGTTCTCCAGGTACTTAAACATGTCAGGACTGTTCTCTAGGTACTTAACCATGTCAGGACTGTTCTCTAGGTACTTAACCATGTCAGGACTGTTCTCTAGTACTTAACCATGTCAGGACTGTTCTCTTGGTACTTAACCATGTTGGGACTGTTCTCTAGGTACTTAACCATGTCAGGACTGTTCTCTAGGTACTTAACCATGTCAGGACTGTTCTCTAGGTTGTTAACCATGTCAGGACTGTTCTCTAGGTACTTAACCATGTCAGGACTGTTTTCTTTGTACTTAACCATGTCAGGACTGTTCTCTGGGTACTTAACCATGTCAGGACTGTTCTCTTGGTACTTAACCATGTCAGGACTGTTTTCTTGGTACTTAACCATGTCAGGACTGTTCTCTAGTACTTAACCATGTCAGGACTGTTTTCTTGGTACTTAACCATGTCAGGACTGTTCTCTAGGTACTTAACCATGTCAGGACTGTTCTCTAGGTACTTAACCATGTCAGGATGGTTCTCTAGGTACTTAACCATGTCAGGACTGTTCTCTAGGTACTTAACCATGTCAGGACTGTTCTCTTGGTACTTAACCATGTCAGGACTGTTCTTTTGGTACTTAAACATGTCAGGACTGTTCTCTTGGTACTTAACCATGTCAGGACTGTTCTCTTGGTACTTAACCATGTCAGGACTGTTCTCTAGGTACTTAACCATGTCAGGACTGTTCTCTAGGTACTTAACCATGTCAGGACTGTTTTCGTGGTACTTAACCATGTCAGGACTGTTCTCTGGGTACTTAACCATGTCAGGACTGTTCTCTTGGTACTTAACCATGTCAGGACTGTTTTCTTGGTACTTAACCATGTCAGGACTGTTCTCTAGTACTTAACCATGTCAGGACTGTTCTCTAGGTACATAGCCATGTCAGGACTGTTCTCTTGGTACTTAACCATGTCAGGACTGTTCTCTAGGTACTTAACCATGTCAGGACTGTTCTCTTGGTACTTAACCATGTCAGGACTGTTCTCTTGGTACTTAACCATGTCAGGACTGTTCTCTTGGTACTTAACCATGTCAGGACTGTTCTCTTGGTACTTAACCATGTCAGGACTGTTCTCTAGTACTTAACCATGTCAGGACTGTTCTCTAGGTACTTAACCATGTCAGGACTGTTCTCTAGGTACTTAACCATGTCAGGGCTGTTCTCTAGTACTTAACCATGTCAGGGCTGTTCTCTTGGTACTTAACCATGTCAGGACTGTTCTCTTGGTACTTAACCATGTCAGGACTGTTCTCTTGGTACTTAACCATGTCAGGACTGTTCTCTAGGTACTTAACCATGTCAGGACTGTTCTCTAGGTACTAAACCATGTCAGGACTGTTCTCTTGGTACTTAACCATGTCAGGACTGTTCTCTAGGTACTTAACCATGTCAGGACTGTTCTCTAGGTACTTAACCATGTCAGGACTGTTCTCTAGGTACTTAACCATGTCAGGACTGTTCTCTAGGTAATTAACCATGTCAGGACTGTTCTCTAGTACTTAACCATGTCAGGACTGTTCTCTAGGTACTTAACCATGTCAGGACTGTTCTCTAGGTACTTAACCATGTCAGGACTGTTCTCTAGGTACTTAACCATGTCAGGACTGTTCTCTAGGCAATTAACCATGTCAGGACTGTTCTCTAGTACTTAACCATGTCAGGACTGTTCTCTAGTACTTAACCATGTCAGGACTGTTCTCTTGGTACTTAACCATGTCAGGACTGTTTTCTTGGTACTTAACCATGTCAGGACTGTTCTCTAGGTACTTAACCATGGCAGGACTGTTCTCTAGGTACTTAACCATGTCAGGACTGTTCTCTAGTACTTAACCATGTCAGGACTGTTCTCTTGGTACTTAACCATGTCGGGACTGTTCTCTAGGTACTTAACCATGTCAGGACTGTTCTCTAGGTACTTAACCATGTCAGGACTGTTCTCTAGGTAGTTAACCATGTCAGGACTGTTCTCTAGGTACTTAACCATGTCAGGACTGTTTTCTTTGTACTTAACCATGTCAGGACTGTTCTCTGGGTACTTAACCATGTCAGGACTGTTCTCTTGGTACTTAACCATGTCAGGACTGTTTTCTTGGTACTTAACCATGTCAGGACTGTTCTCTAGTACTTAACCATGTCAGGACTGTTTTCTTGGTACTTAACCATGTCAGGACTGTTCTCTAGGTACTTAACCATGTCAGGACTGTTCTCTAGGTACTTAACCATGTCAGGATGGTTCTCTAGGTACTTAACCATGTCAGGACTGTTCTCTAGGTACTTAACCATGTCAGGACTGTTCTCTTGGTACTTAACCATGTCAGGACTGTTCTTTTGGTACTTAAACATGTCAGGACTGTTCTCTTGGTACTTAACCATGTCAGGACTGTTCTCTTGGTACTTAACCATGTCAGGACTGTTCTCTAGGTACTTAACCATGTCAGGACTGTTCTCTAGGTACTTAACCATGTCAGGACTGTTTTCGTGGTACTTAACCATGTCAGGACTGTTCTCTGGGTACTTAACCATGTCAGGACTGTTCTCTTGGTACTTAACCATGTCAGGACTGTTTTCTTGGTACTTAACCATGTCAGGACTGTTCTCTAGTACTTAACCATGTCAGGACTGTTCTCTAGGTACATAGCCATGTCAGGACTGTTCTCTTGGTACTTAACCATGTCAGGACTGTTCTCTAGGTACTTAACCATGTCAGGACTGTTCTCTTGGTACTTAACCATGTCAGGACTGTTCTCTTGGTACTTAACCATGTCAGGACTGTTCTCTTGGTACTTAACCATGTCAGGACTGTTCTCTTGGTACTTAACCATGTCAGGACTGTTCTCTTGGTACTTAACCATGTCAGGACTGTTCTCTAGTACTTAACCATGTCAGGACTGTTCTCTAGGTACTTAACCATGTCAGGACTGTTCTCTAGGTACTTAACCATGTCAGGGCTGTTCTCTAGTACTTAACCATGTCAGGGCTGTTCTCTTGGTACTTAACCATGTCAGGACTGTTCTCTTGGTACTTAACCATGTCAGGACTGTTCTCTTGGTACTTAACCATGTCAGGACTGTTCTCTAGGTACTTAACCATGTCAGGACTGTTCTCTAGGTACTAAACCATGTCAGGACTGTTCTCTTGGTACTTAACCATGTCAGGACTGTTCTCTAGGTACTTAACCATGTCAGGACTGTTCTCTAGGTACTTAACCATGTCAGGACTGTTCTCTAGGTACTTAACCATGTCAGGACTGTTCTCTAGGTAATTAACCATGTCAGGACTGTTCTCTAGTACTTAACCATGTCAGGACTGTTCTCTAGGTACTTAACCATGTCAGGACTGTTCTCTAGGTACTTAACCATGTCAGGACTGTTCTCTAGGTACTTAACCATGTCAGGACTGTTCTCTAGGCAATTAACCATGTCAGGACTGTTCTCTAGTACTTAACCATGTCAGGACTGTTCTCTAGTACTTAACCATGTCAGGACTGTTCTCTTGGTACTTAACCATGTCAGGACTGTTTTCTTGGTACTTAACCATGTCAGGACTGTTCTCTAGGTACTTAACCATGGCAGGACTGTTCTCTAGGTACTTAACCATGTCAGGACTGTTCTCTAGGTACTTAACCATGTCAGGACTGTTCTCTTGGTACTTAAACATGTCAGGACTGTTCTCTTGGTACTTAACCATGTCAGGACTGTTCTCTTGGTACTTAACCATGTCAGGACTGTTCTCTAGGTACTTAACCATGTCAGGATTGTTCTCTAGGTACTTAACCATGTCAGGACTGTTTTCTTGGTACTTAACCATGTCAGGACTGTTCTCTGGGTACTTAACCATGTCAGGACTGTTCTCTTGGTACTTAACCATGTCAGGACTGTTTTCTTGGTACTTAACCATGTCAGGACTGTTCTCTAGTACTTAACCATGTCAGGACTGTTCTCTAGGTACTTAGCCATGTCAGGACTGTTCTCTGGGTACTTAACCATGTCAGGACTGTTCTCTTGGTACTTAACCATGTCAGGACTGTTTTCTTGGTACTTAACCATGTCAGGACTGTTCTCTAGTACTTAACCATGTCAGGACTGTTTTCTTGGTACTTAACCATGTCAGGACTGTTCTCTAGTACTTAACCATGTCAGGACTGTTTTCTTGGTACTTAACCATGTCAGGACTGTTCTCTAGGTACTTAACCATGTCAGGACTGTTCTCTAGGTACTTAACCATGTCAGGACTGTTCTCTAGGTACTTAACCATGTCAGGACTGTTCTCTAGGTACTTAACCATGTCAGGACTGTTCTCTTGGTACTTAATCATGTCAGGACTGTTCTTTTGGTACTTAAACATGTCAGGACTGTTCTCTTGGTACTTAACCATGTCAGGACTGTTCTCTTGGTACTTAACCATGTCAGGACTGTTCTCTAGGTACTTAACCATGTCAGGACTGTTCTCTAGGTACTTAACCATGTCAGGACTGTTTTCTTGGTACTTAACCATGTCAGGACTGTTCTCTGGGTACTTAACCATGTCAGGACTGTTCTCTAGTACTTAACCATGTCAGGACTGTTCTCTAGGTACTTAGCCATGTCAGGACTGTTCTCTAGGTACTTAACCATGTCAGGACTGTTCTCTAGGTACTTAACCATGTCAGGACTGTTCTCTTGGTACTTAACCATGTCAGGACTGTTCTCTTGGTACTTAACCATGTCAGGACTGTTCTCTTGGTACTTAACCATGTCAGGACTGTTCTCTTGGTACTTAACCATGTCAGGACTGTTCTCTAGTACTTAACCATGTCAGGACTGTTCTCTAGGTACTTAACCATGTCAGGGCTGTTCTCTAGGTACTTAACCATGTCAGGACTGTTCTCTAGGTAATTAACCATGTCAGGACTGTTCTCTAGTACTTAACCATGTCAGGACTGTTCTCTAGGTACTTAACCATGTCAGGACTGTTCTCTTGGTACTTAACCATGTCAGGACTGTTCTCTAGTACTTAACCATGTCAGGACTGTTCTCTAGGTACTTAACCATGTCAGGACTGTTCTCTAGGTACTTAACCATGTCAGGACTGTTTTCTTGGTACTTAACCATGTCAGGACTGTTCTCTTGGTACTTAACCATGTCAGGACTGTTCTCTAGGTACTTAACCATGTCAGGACTGTTCTCTAGGTACTTAACCATGTCAGGACTGTTCTCTAGTACTTAACCATGTCAGGACTGTTCTCTAGGTACTTAGCCATGTCAGGACTGTTCTCTAGGTACTTAACCATGTCAGGACTGTTCTCTAGGTACTTAACCATGTCAGGACTGTTCTCTAGGTAGTTAACCATGTCATGACTGTTCTCTAGGTACTTAACCATGTCAGGACTGTTTTCTTTGTACTTAACCATGTCAGGACTGTTCTCTGGGTACTTAACCATGTCAGGACTGTTCTCTTGGTACTTAACCATGTCAGGACTGTTTTCTTGGTACTTAACCATGTCAGGACTGTTCTCTAGTACTTAACCATGTCAGGACTGTTCTCTGGGTACTTAACCATGTCAGGACTGTTCTCTTGGTACTTAACCATGTCAGGACTGTTCTCTAGTACTTAACCATGTCAGGATGGTTCTCTAGGTACTTAACCATGTCAGGACTGTTCTCTAGGTACTTAACCATGTCAGGACTGTTCTCTTGGTACTTAACCATGTCAGGACTGTTCTTTTGGTACTTAAACATGTCAGGACTGTTCTCTTGGTACTTAACCATGTCAGGACTGTTCTCTTGGTACTTAACCATGTCAGGACTGTTCTCTAGGTACTTAACCATGTCAGGACTGTTCTCTAGGTACTTAACCATGTCAGGACTGTTTTCGTGGTACTTAACCATGTCAGGACTGTTCTCTGGGTACTTAACCATGTCAGGACTGTTCTCTTGGTACTTAACCATGTCAGGACTGTTTTCTTGGTACTTAACCATGTCAGGACTGTTCTCTAGTACTTAACCATGTCAGGACTGTTCTCTAGGTACTTAACCATGTCAGGACTGTTCTCTTGGTACTTAACCATGTCAGGACTGTTCTCTTGGTACTTAACCATGTCAGGACTGTTCTCTAGTACTTAACCATGTCAGGACTGTTCTCTAGGTACTTAACCATGTCAGGACTGTTCTCTAGGTACTTAACCATGTCAGGGCTGTTCTCTAGTACTTAACCATGTCAGGGCTGTTCTCTTGGTACTTAACCATGTCAGGACTGTTCTCTTGGTACTTAACCATGTCAGGACTGTTCTCTTGGTACTTAACCATGTCAGGACTGTTCTCTAGGTACTTAACCATGTCAGGACTGTTCTCTAGGTACTAAACCATGTCAGGACTGTTCTCTTGGTACTTAACCATGTCAGGACTGTTCTCTAGGTACTTAACCATGTCAGGACTGTTCTCTAGGTACTTAACCATGTCAGGACTGTTCTCTAGGTACTTAACCATGTCAGGACTGTTCTCTAGGTAATTAACCATGTCAGGACTGTTCTCTAGTACTTAACCATGTCAGGACTGTTCTCTAGGTACTTAACCATGTCAGGACTGTTCTCTAGGTACTTAACCATGTCAGGACTGTTCTCTAGGTACTTAACCATGTCAGGACTGTTCTCTAGGCAATTAACCATGTCAGGACTGTTCTCTAGTACTTAACCATGTCAGGACTGTTCTCTAGTACTTAACCATGTCAGGACTGTTCTCTTGGTACTTAACCATGTCAGGACTGTTTTCTTGGTACTTAACCATGTCAGGACTGTTCTCTAGGTACTTAACCATGGCAGGACTGTTCTCTAGGTACTTAACCATGTCAGGACTGTTCTCTAGGTACTTAACCATGTCAGGACTGTTCTCTTGGTACTTAAACATGTCAGGACTGTTCTCTTGGTACTTAACCATGTCAGGACTGTTCTCTAGGTACTTAACCATGTCAGGACTGTTCTCTAGGTACTTAACCATGTCAGGATTGTTCTCTAGGTACTTAACCATGTCAGGACTGTTTTCTTGGTACTTAACCATGTCAGGACTGTTCTCTGGGTACTTAACCATGTCAGGACTGTTCTCTTGGTACTTAACCATGTCAGGACTGTTTTCTTGGTACTTAACCATGTCAGGACTGTTCTCTAGTACTTAACCATGTCAGGACTGTTCTCTAGGTACTTAGCCATGTCAGGACTGTTCTCTGGGTACTTAACCATGTCAGGACTGTTCTCTTGGTACTTAACCATGTCAGGACTGTTTTCTTGGTACTTAACCATGTCAGGACTGTTCTCTAGTACTTAACCATGTCAGGACTGTTTTCTTGGTACTTAACCATGTCAGGACTGTTCTCTAGTACTTAACCATGTCAGGACTGTTTTCTTGGTACTTAACCATGTCAGGACTGTTCTCTAGGTACTTAACCATGTCAGGACTGTTCTCTAGGTACTTAACCATGTCAGGACTGTTCTCTAGGTACTTAACCATGTCAGGACTGTTCTCTAGGTACTTAACCATGTCAGGACTGTTCTCTTGGTACTTAATCATGTCAGGACTGTTCTTTTGGTACTTAAACATGTCAGGACTGTTCTCTTGGTACTTAACCATGTCAGGACTGTTCTCTTGGTACTTAACCATGTCAGGACTGTTCTCTAGGTACTTAACCATGTCAGGACTGTTCTCTAGGTACTTAACCATGTCAGGACTGTTTTCTTGGTACTTAACCATGTCAGGACTGTTCTCTGGGTACTTAACCATGTCAGGACTGTTATCTTGGTACTTAACCATGTCAGGACTGTTTTCTTGGTAATTAACCATGTCAGGACTGTTCTCTAGTACTTAACCATGTCAGGACTGTTCTCTAGGTACTTAGCCATGTCAGGACTGTTCTCTAGGTACTTAACCATGTCAGGACTGTTCTCTAGGTACTTAACCATGTCAGGACTGTTCTCTTGGTACTTAACCATGTCAGGACTGTTCTCTTGGTACTTAACCATGTCAGGACTGTTCTCTTGGTACTTAACCATGTCAGGACTGTTCTCTTGGTACTTAACCATGTCAGGACTGTTCTCTAGTACTTAACCATGTCAGGACTGTTCTCTAGGTACTTAACCATGTCAGGGCTGTTCTCTAGGTACTTAACCATGTCAGGACTGTTCTCTAGGTAATTAACCATGTCAGGACTGTTCTCTAGTACTTAACCATGTCAGGACTGTTCTCTAGTACTTAACCATGTCAGGACTGTTCTCTAGGTACTTAGCCATGTCAGGACTGTTCTCTGGGTACTTAACCATGTCAGGACTGTTCTCTTGGTACTTAACCATGTCAGGACTGTTTTCTTGGTACTTAACCATGTCAGGACTGTTCTCTAGTACTTAACCATGTCAGGACTGTTTTCTTGGTACTTAACCATGTCAGGACTGTTCTCTAGTACTTAACCATGTCAGGACTGTTTTCTTGGTACTTAACCATGTCAGGACTGTTCTCTAGGTACTTAACCATGTCAGGACTGTTCTCTAGGTACTTAACCATGTCAGGACTGTTCTCTAGGTACTTAACCATGTCAGGACTGTTCTCTAGGTACTTAACCATGTCAGGACTGTTCTCTTGGTACTTAATCATGTCAGGACTGTTCTCTAGTACTTAACCATGTCAGGACTGTTTTCTTGGTACTTAACCATGTCAGGACTGTTCTCTAGTACTTAACCATGTCAGGACTGTTCTCTAGGTACTTAACCATGTCAGGACTGTTCTCTAGGTACTTAACCATGTCAGGACTGTTCTCTAGGTACTTAGCCATGTCAGGACTGTTCTCTTGGTACTTAACCATGTCAGGACTGTTCTCTAGGTACTTAACCATGTCAGGACTGTTCTCTAGGTACTTAACCATGTCAGGACTGTTTTCTTGGTACTTAACCATGTCAGGACTGTTCTCTGGGTACTTAACCATGTCAGGACTGTTCTCTTGGTACTTAACCATGTCAGGACTGTTTTCTTGGTACTTAACCATGTCAGGACTGTTCTCTAGTACTTAACCATGTCAGGACTGTTCTCTAGGTACTTAGCCATGTCAGGACTGTTCTCTAGGTACTTAACCATGTCAGGACTGTTCTCTAGGTACTTAACCATGTCAGGACTGTTCTCTTGGTACTTAACCATGTCAGGACTGTTCTCTTGGTACTTAACCATGTCAGGACTGTTCTCTAGGTACTTAACCATGTCAGGACTGTTCTCTTGGTACTTAACCATGTCAGGACTGTTCTCTAGGTACTTAACCATGTCAGGACTGTTCTCTAGGTACTTAACCATGTCAGGGCTGTTCTCTAGGTACTTAACCATGTCAGGACTGTTCTCTAGGTAATTAACCATGTCAGGACTGTTCTCTAGTACTTAACCATGTCAGGACTGTTCTCTAGTACTTAACCATGTCAGGACTGTTCTCTTGGTACTTAACCATGTCAGGACTGTTTTCTTGGTACTTAACCATGTCAGGACTGTTCTCTAGGTACTTAACCATGGCAGGACTGTTCTCTAGGTACTTAACCATGTCAGGACTGTTCTCTAGGTACTTAACCATGTCAGGACTGTTCTTTTGGTACTTAAACATGTCAGGACTGTTCTCTTGGTACTTAACCATGTCAGGACTGTTCTCTTGGTACTTAACCATGTCAGGACTGTTCTCTAGGTACTTAACCATGTCAGGACTGTTCTCTAGGTACTTAACCATGTCAGGACTGTTCTCTAGGTACTTAACCATGTCAGGACTGTTTTCTTGGTACTTAACCATGTCAGGACTGTTCTTTTGGTACTTAACCATGTCAGGACTGTTCTCTTGGTACTTAACCATGTCAGGACTGTTCTCTTGGTACTTAACCATGTCAGGACTGTTCTCTTGGTACTTAACCATGTAAGGACTGTTCTCTAGTACTTAACCATGTCAGGACTGTTCTCTAGTACTTAACCATGTCAGGACTGTTCTCTGGGTACTTAACCATGTCAGGACTGTTCTCTTGGTACTTAACCATGTCAGGACTGTTCTCTAGGTACTTAACCATGTCGGGACTGTTCTCTAGGTACTTAGCCATGTCAGGACTGTTCTCTAGGTAATTAACCATGTCAGGACTGTTCTCTAGGTACTTAACCATGTCAGGACTGTTCTCTTGGTACTTAACCATGTCAGGCCTGTTCTCTTGGTACTTAACCATGTCAGGACTGTTCTCTAGTACTTAACCATGTCAGGACTGTTCTCTAGGTACTTAACCATGTCAGGACTGTTCTCTAGGTACTTAACCATGTCAGGACTGTTCTCTAGTACTTAACCATGTCAGGACTGTTCTCTAGTACTTAACCATGTCAGGACTGTTTTCTGGGTACTTAACCATGTCAGGACTGTTCTCTTGGTACTTAACCATGTCAGGACTGTTCTCTTGGTACTTAACCATGTCAGGACTGTTCTCTTGGTACTTAACCATGTCAGGACTGTTCTCTAGGTACTTAACCATGTCAGGACTGTTCTCTAGGTACTTAACCATGTCAGGACTGTTCTCTAGGTACTTAACCATGTCAGGACTGTTCTCTTGGTACTTAACCATGTCAGGACTGTTCTTTTGGTACTTAACCATGTCAGGACTGTTCTCTAGTACTTAACCATGTCAGGACTGTTCTCTAGGTACTTAACCATGTCAGGACTGTTCTCTTGGTACTTAACATTGTCAGGACTGTTCTCTTGGTACTTAACCATGTCAGGACTGTTCTCTTGGTACTTAACCATGTCAGGACTGTTCTCTAGTACTTAACCATGTCAGGACTGTTCTCTGGGTACTTAACCATGTCAGGACTGTTCTCTTGGTACTTAACCATGTCAGGACTGTTCTCTTGGTACTTAACCATGTCAGGACTGTTCTCTAGGTACTTAACCATGTCAGGACTGTTCTCTAGGTACTTAACCATGTCAGGACTGTTCTCTAGGTACTTAACCATGTCAGGACTGTTCTCTTGGTACTTAACCATGTCAGGACTGTTCTCTTGGTACTTAACCATGTCAGGACTGTTCTCTTGGTACTTAACCATGTCAGGACTGTTCTCTTGGTACTTAACCATGTCAGGACTGTTCTCTAGGTACTTAACCATGTCAGGACTGTTCTCTAGGTACTTAACCATGTCAGGACTGTTCTCTAGGTACTTAACCATGTCAGGACTGTTCTCTAGGTACTTAACCATGTCAGGACTGTTCTCTAGGTACTTAACCATGTCAGGACTGTTCTCTAGGTACTTAACCATGTCAGGACTGTTCTCTAGGTACTTAACCATGTCAGGACTGTTTTCTTGGTACTTAACCATGTCAGGACTGTTCTCCAGGTACTTAACCATGTCAGGACTGTTCTCTTGGTACTTAACCATGTCAGGACTGTTTTCTTGGTACTTAACCATGTCAGGACTGTTCTCTAGTACTTAACCATGTCAGGACTGTTCTCTTGGTACTTAACCATGTCAGGACTGTTCTTTTGGTACTTAACCATGTCAGGACTGTTCTCCTGGTACTTAACCATGTCAGGACTGTTCTCTTGGTACTTAACCATGTCAGGACTGTTCTCTTGGTACTTAACCATGTAAGGACTGTTCTCTAGTACTTAACCATGTCAGGACTGTTCTCTAGGTACTTAACCATGTCAGGACTGTTCTCTTGGTACATAACCATGTCAGGCCTGTTCTCTTGGTACTTAACCATGTCAGGACTGTTCTCTGGGTACTTAACCATGTCAGGACTGTTCTCTTGGTACTTAACCATGTCAGGACTGTTTTCTTGGTACTTAACCATGTCAGGACTGTTCTCTTGGTACTTAACCATGTCAGGACTGTTCTCTAGGTACTTAGCCATGTCAGGACTGTTCTCTAGGTACTTAACCATGTCAGGACTGTTCTCTAGGTACTTAACTATGTCAGGACTGTTCTCTAGGTACTTAGCCATGTCAGGACTGTTCTCTAGGTAATTAACCATGTCAGGACTGTTCTCTAGGTACTTAACCATGTCAGGACTGTTCTCTTGGTACTTAACCATGTCAGGCCTGTTCTCTTGGTACTTAACCATGTCAGGACTGTTCTCTAGTACTTAACCATGTCAGGACTGTTCTCTAGGTACTTAACCATGTCAGGACTGTTCTCTAGGTACTTAACCATGTCAGGACTGTTCTCTAGTACTTAACCATGTCAGGACTGTTCTCTAGTACTTAACCATGTCAGGACTGTTCTCTTGGTACTTAACCATGTCAGGCCTGTTCTCTTGGTACTTAACCATGTCAGGACTGTTCTCTTGGTACTTAACCATGTCAGGCCTGTTCTCTTGGTACTTAACCATGTCAGGACTGTTCTCTAGGTACTTAACCATGTCAGGACTGTTCTCTTGGTACTTAACCATGTCAGGACTGTTCTCCAGGTACTTAACCATGTCAGGACTGTTCTCTGGGTACTTAACCATGTCAGGACTGTTTTCTTGGTACTTAACCATGTCAGGACTGTTCTCTTGGTACTTAACCATGTCAGGACTGTTCTCTAGGTACTTAGCCATGTCAGGACTGTTCTCTAGGTACTTAACCATGTCAGGACTGTTCTCTAGGTACTTAACCATGTCAGGACTGTTCTCTAGGTACTTAGCCATGTCAGGACTGTTCTCTAGGTAATTAACCATGTCAGGACTGTTCTCTAGGTACTTAACCATGTCAGGACTGTTCTCTTGGTACTTAACCATGTCAGGCCTGTTCTCTTGGTACTTAACCATGTCAGGACTGTTCTCTAGTACTTAACCATGTCAGGACTGTTCTCTAGGTACTTAACCATGTCAGGACTGTTCTCTAGGTACTTAACCATGTCAGGACTGTTCTCTAGTACTTAACCATGTCAGGACTGTTCTCTGGGTACTTAACCATGTCAGGACTGTTCTCTTGGTACTTAACCATGTCAGGACTGTTCTCTTGGTACTTAACCATGTCAGGACTGTTCTCTAGGTACTTAACCATGTCAGGACTGTTCTCTAGGTACTTAACCATGTCAGGACTGTTCTCTAGGTACTTAACCATGTCAGGACTGTTCTCTTGGTACTTAACCATGTCAGGACTGTTCTCTAGTACTTAACCATGTCAGGACTGTTCTCTGGGTACTTAACCATGTCAGGACTGTTCTCTTGGTACTTAACCATGTCAGGACTGTTCTCTTGGTACTTAACCATGTCAGGACTGTTCTCTAGGTACTTAACCATGTCAGGACTGTTCTCTAGGTCCTTAACCATGTCAGGACTGTTCTCTAGGTACTTAACCATGTCAGGACTGTTCTCTTGGTACTTAACCATGTCAGGACTGTTCTCTTGGTACTTAACCATGTCAGGACTGTTCTCTAGGTACTTAACCATGTCAGGACTGTTCTCTAGGTACTTAACCATGTCAGGACTGTTCTCTTGGTACTTAACCATGTCAGGACTGTTCTCTTGGTACTTAACCATGTCAGGACTGTTCTCTTGGTACTTAACCATGTCAGGACTGTTCTCTAGGTACTTAACCATGTCAGGACTGTTCTCTAGGTACTTAACCATGTCAGGACTGTTCTCTAGTACTTAACCATGTCAGGGCTGTTCTCTTGGTACTTAACCATGTCAGGACTGTTCTCTTGGTACTTAACCATGTCAGGACTGTTCTCTTGGTACTTAACCATGTCAGGACTGTTCTCTAGGTACTTAACCATGTCAGGACTGTTCTCTAGGTACTTAACCATGTCAGGACTGTTCTCTTGGTACTTAACCATGTCAGGACTGTTCTCTTGGTACTTAACCATGTCTCTGGACTTCATACATCTCCTGAAATATGTGGCGTTAAAGACTCTGGTGACTCTGGATTTTCGTTCAAGTGCTGTCTGTAAATCCATATGTTGTAACCCTCGATATAGACTTGCCATTATCTTGCTGCTTCTATTGTCTGGAAATGTCCAGTCTAAACCAGGTCCTGACATTCTTACCCCTGTCGAATTAAGTAGTCAGAGTGGCCTGAAGTTTTTGCATATAGATTTACGGTTGATATGAGGTTCTTCTGTTCAAAGGTCATGTTTCGTTTTTCGCCAAAAATATGGCCAAACAACTCCACCTTTGACTCATCTGTCCAGAGCACATTGTTCCAGTAGTTTTGGTCTTTACTTTAAGAAGTCTTCTGCCAAAGCTTGATTTTGTGAATTTAAGGATATAATCTGCCGACCCGGATGTATTTATGCCTTCTGAAACCTGGCTTTAGAAAATCTATTAAAAACATAGGGTTAAATAGTTACAATGTTTTTTCGTACAGATGGTAAATCTAAGGGTGGTGGTGTTGGTACAGATGGTAAATCTAAGGGTGGTGGTGTTGGTACAGATGGTAAATCTAAGGGTGGTGGTGTTCGTACAGATGGTAAATCTAAGGGTGGTGGTGTTCGTACAGATGGTAAATCTAAGGGTGGTGGTGTTGCTGTAAACGGAAAAGACAAGTTCTGGCTTCTGTTACTTGTATTGTTGTATCTTGCTGTTATAGAAGGTAGTCTTTGAACCGAAAGCTTGGCTCATCTTTAAATATGGTTGTATCTTGTTATAGAATATCTGTCTCTGAACCTAAACCTTGGCTCATCATTAAATACTGTTATATCTTGATGTTATAGACCTCCATCTGCTACTGTTGGCTCACAGAATGTCAACTCTTGAGTTTGTCCTGATGGGTTAACATCTAGCTCTGATGAACTCTAAATTCTGTGCAATACCTGTAATCTCACTCAGATTGTCAACAGTGTAACTAGGTTGAATATAAAATATCCTCTGAAATCATATTTGATTTATTTGATCTTAACCAATACTCCTCATCATTTTAATGCTTCTGGTATTTTTGCAAATTACATAAGTGATCACTGTGCTATTGTCTGTGTGATTTCCTATGAAATCTCCACATCATTATGAAAAGAAACTAGAAGCGGTTTGATATTCCAGGTTTTTTACATGATGTATCAAGCATTGAATGGAATAGAATGGAATGAATCCCTGATGTTGAACTAGCCTTTTCTTACTTCCACAACGCATTCCAGGATGCATGCAATAGATCCCTTTAAATAAGTTCAGGATTAAGGGCAGAGAGAACCTTTGGTTTACTAAGGAACTAAGGAATCATAAGGGAACGAAATGCTATGTGGGCTAAAGCAAGAGGGACTGGTTTGGCAGATGATTGGATGGCTTTTAAATGTCTTCGAAATATGGGTGTGGCTATGATCCGTAAATTGAAAGCAGACCACTACCTGAATTCTACTTCACAAAATTGAAATAATCCATCCAAATTTTGGCAAGTAGTGAAGGGTTTGGAGTGCAGAAATGATACACAGCTTCCCAAACAATTGTTGGTCGATACACAGATTGTAACTGAGAGAACCTCCATTTTGAAAGCCTTGAATCAGCATGTTTTAGATGCAAGCAGTTCCTTTGAAAAGGTCAAAGATATAATTGATCCCCCTATAAATGTACCTGACACCCCTGTGCACTCCTTCACCAGGTTCTCCTTCTCATCCTTCTCTGTTTCAGAAGTGTGTAAAGCCCTGAAAGAAATTGATTTTTTTTAAATCACCTGGCCCTGATGAACTAGACCCCCACCTCCTACACCTAGCTGCAGACATCATTGCTCCCCCTTAAAATGTATTTTTAACCTTACGCTTGATGTTAAGGAAATCCCCCAGTTATGGAAATCTGCTTTTGTACTGCCTCTCCTGAAAGGTGGAGATCCTTCGCTACTCGACAACTATTGGCCCATATCAAAATTGTCTGTACTGTCAAAGGTACTGGAGTCCTTAGTTAGTAGGCAGCTAAAGACCTACTTCCAAGAAAACAGCATCTTAAATGGAATGCAATCACGTTTTAGGTCTGGCCACAGCACTGTTTCAGCAACATTGAAGGTTTTAAATTACATCCACTGTGCTCTTGATAAGAAGTTACATTGTGTGCCTGTTTTTATTGATTTGTCGAAGGCTTTTGACACCGTGGACCATGCTGTGTTAGTGCAAAGGTTAAAATGTTGTGGAATTACTGGCCATGCTTGGTTTATAAATGACCTATCAAATTGTACACAATGTGTAATGGCGGATGGTTGTAAATCTGAGTCCATAGAGGTGTTTTCAGGTGTTCCGCAAGGTTCTATTTTGGGCCCACTGTTGTTCATTTTGTACATCAACAACATTGGGGATCTTATTGAAACAGCAGATGTTCATTTTTATGCAGATGATACTGTTCTTTATTCAAGTGGTAGTAGTTTATGTTTAGCTTTTGAAAATGCCCAAATAGCATTTAACACTATACAACAGAATTGGTATGATTTAAAGCTGATTCTAAATTTGGGTAAAACAAAATGCATGGTATTTTCAAATGCCAGGCATGTTACAAATCATGTCATTGCTACATTGTCTGGACATACTATAAAGCAAGTTAAAGTGTACAAATATTTGGGTGTGTGGGTTGATGATATGCTGAGCTTCACTGTGCATGTAGAGAACTTGATAAGGAAGCTCAAGCTGAAAATAGGATTTCATTACCGGCTTGTTTTTCTTTTGAGGCCAGGAAGGAGCTGGTATGATGTACATTACTGTCAGTTTTAGATTGTAGTGATGTTATATATATATATATGCAGGCCTCAGCCACTACCCTGAGAGTACTTGATTCAGTGTATCACGCAGCCCTCAAGTTCATTACAAATCAGAAACGTCTAACACATCATTGTCATCTCTACAGCGCTGTTGGCTGGTCGTCATTGATCTTGCGTAGGCTTAAACACTGGTATACATTGATTTACAAGGCCATATTGGGTAAAATGCCATTTTATCTCAGTTCTTTTTTAGTCAGGTCAGTAAATAAATATCAATTACTTAGCACCGTGGTCCTGGAATTCTCTCCTGAACATTTTAAAATGTGATGATCTAGTTTCGTTGGTGGAGTTTAATCACTTGATCAATGTACAGTATATATCATAGAAGAGTGTAATTGTCTTTAGGACAGCTGTTTTTAGTCAAGAAGTTTGTGTTTTTAATGTAATATGTAATTGTTGTACTGTATGTGTTTAATGTTGTGTTAGTGTATGTTAGTTGTTTTGTCTGAAACGTGGTTCCCCCTGCTGCTATTGGACCAGGTCTCTCTTGGAAAAGAGATGTTATCTCAATGAGAGAAACCTGTATAAATAAAGGTAAAATAAAATAAATATATATATATTATCTAGTAACGGTACATTAGCCAGTAGAATGGAGGGACGACCAGAGGTCCATCTTATTATCTAGTGACTGTACATTAGTCAGTAGAATGGAGGGACGAGGTGGCAGGTTTCCCTTCACATTAATCTCACCAGGATCCCCCCTCGGTAACACCGGCGTTTCCTCTTGGCCTGAGAATTGGGTTGGAATCACAGAGAGCCCAGGGCAGATACATTTAAGTAGAAGCCAGACTTGGGCTAAGAAACTGCTGATCTGATGTTCAAGAAATAATAGTGGATCCATTGTGAAAATACAGTAAAAAAAATAAACAAATCACAAAATAGCAAAGTTGGGTCAGAGCTTCCAGTACGGTGCCATCTTCATCATCTTGATATCTGGAAGGAGTCAGAGTGTAGGAGGATATGACGCTAAAGTCTTCATACTCAGAGAAACACCTGAGGGGACGTGAGTTAGACTAGGGGACTTAAATGACACTTCATGAACTGCTTTCACTTGCCTCCATCACTCACGCACCGCAGACTGTGGACTGATCTGATTTTGTATGTAGACGAATTACCTTGTGAATCTTATTGTGTGAAGTCAGAAACTAACTAGGACTTCTATTTACTGTATTTATTTTCTCCGGCTTTAAAAAGCCTAGTGGACTTATAGACTCTCACCTTATTCTGTTGGGGCGAGTGACTCTTTGAACTTACAATGGCCCCAAGACATTTTACTTTTTCCTTTGTTATTAGTTCCATGACTCCTGCGTGCTTTGTTGATTGTGAACTTGCTCATTTACCTGGGGACAGAATGTTTGTTCCCACACTCAGGACTCGACTATCGGTTACACAGAATCTTGGCCTCCCATACGATTCTAAAACACCTCTCGCCGGCTTTGCTTTCATGTTACCTGATGAAATTGCTGTACCACATGATCTTGTTGCCATCGGATGCACATTGATGTCACAAATCAGCAGAGCTCTCCCTGTCCTCTGCTTTAAGCTTCAATGAACAAGCCCTTATGACCCAGCCTCTGGAAATTGGCATAGAATCAGCTTGATCGAAAACAGAACAGTGGGTTAACTGCCTGTTCAGGGGCAGAGGGACAGATTTGTACCTTGTCAGCTCGGGGGTTTGATTACCTTTCAGTTACTGGCCCAACACTAACCACATGCCACCCCATTGTTAACAGTTTCAGCCCCTGGTTCAACCCTGATCTATCAGCTCCACCACAAGAACACCTTTTGACAAAAAGCTTGGAACACAAATATTCAGGCTGACTCGCTGTCGTTCAGGTTTTCAGTTTGGTAGAGCGGCCAGCTCTAGGAAGAGTCTTGGTGGTGCTAAGAATTTTTGCTCTGACATGCACTGTCAACTGTGGGACCTTATATAGACAGGTGTGTGCCTTTCCAAATCATGTCCAATCAGTTGAATTTACCACAGGTGTACTACTATTAAAGTTGTAGAAACATCTCAAGGATGATCAATGGAAACAGGATGGACCTGAGATCAATTAAGTCTCATAGCAAAGGGTCAGAATGAATATATATATATATATATATATATATATAAAAATATAAAACAGACTATATATCGGACACGGGCAAAATTACCCAAATCTAACTGCCTGTAGCAAGGAGATGCATATTCTTGAAACTATATTAGAAGGAAAACAATGAAGTTTGTAGAAGGGTGAATTTAAGGAAGGAGAATAAAACACATTAACGTCAACATTTTGTTTTCTGTGTGCATCATCTTTGGAATTCAGAAAGGGGCCAATGACCTAGGATGCTGGGTGTAATTTAGATGTCCACAAGAGGGAAGCAGTGTGTGCAAAATGTCACACATACATTCAAGAATAAGAGCTCTACATAATATGTTGTATCAGTCTCCCAGTCGTACATCAGGAGTTTGAACAGAAGTGCCCAAGTGGCCGAACTGATCAATTGATACTTTTCCAAGTACATACTGTATTTAACTATAGAGAACATACTGTATTACCATTGAATTGTAAGTTTACACAGGAATGTCATACATGATGGATCATTAGCTTCCCACATAAAAGGTACAAACCTTCACACCTCTATAGTCGGCCAGGTTGGGGGTGGAGTCAGACAGCAGAGGGGTCAGACTGGAGAAGCCAGTTCCTACATTTGAATGAGTGGGGGGGGGGGGGGAATGGAGGACCTCAATGCCTCAGGTCTATAGATTATAAACTCAGCAGTGTGAAGGTCCTGGGCTGGCCTGGTTACACATGGTCTGCGGTGGTGGGGCAGGTTGGAGACACTGCCAAATTGTCTAAAACAATGGAGGCGGCTTATGGTAGAGAAAGGACCATTAAGTTCTGGCAACAGATCTGGTGGACATTCCTGCAGTCAGCATACCAACTGCATGCACCCTCAAAACTTGACATCTGCGGCATTGTGTTGTGTGACAAAACGGTACATTTTAAAGTGGACTTTAAAATAATTTAAAAATACGAGATGCACCTTTGTAATAATCATGCTGTTTAAGCCGCTTCTTGATATGCCTGAAATGGATGAATTATCTTGGCAAAGGTGAAATGCTCACTAACAGGGATGTAAAGAATTTTGTGGACAACATTTCAGAGAAATTAGCTTCTTGTGTGCATGGAACATTTATGGGATCTTTTACTTCAGCTGATGCGTTTATATTTTTGTTCAGTGTACATTTGCTGCAGCACTACGACAACTCAGCGACACAACGGTAGGGATTATCTGAGCCGGGCTTGGGTCACTGATAAGTTGTCTCAACGCAGTCTTGAAATTTAAACAGAGAGTCCAGGAGCCAAGATGATTTGGATGGACTCCTTCATTCCTGTAGAGCATTTTCAGTTTCCAAAAGTTGACTATAAAAACTAAAGTCGTCTAACGCCAGTAGCCTGCTGAATTTCACAGCCGTGGATCAGAGATGTTACAGGGACGAAATAATTGGCCGCATTTTAGAATCTTTCAGAGATCAGTTACTTGAAGCATAGCTGATTGGTCAGACCAACGTTGGACAGTCCATTCCACAGGAGCTTCCTGTTTAAAGTTTCTGCCTAGAGGTGGGAGGAGCAGAATGGAGGAGTGATTGGATTTACAGACCATCTCAGAAAAGGAGAGCTCATGATGCCTATGTTGCAAAGGAGATGTGTGGATACCATTCCTCCATTCTACCGGTGTGATCAACACAGCCAGCTGCTAACCATACCATAACAGTAGCTTTAGGCTAGTTACAGCACAACAAGTTTCTATGAAGAAAATGTTTTAGATTTCAAACTTTTTCATGGTAATGGAGGTTACAATTTTAGAAACAGAAAATAAAATGACAACTCTATGGGAAGCTGTAGGCTAGTTCTATTTTTTAATTAAATCATTGTAGTAACACATTAATTTGTAAGAAAACAAAAAAAGGCAGAGTATAAACATATCATATTGATCTGAATGATCGGATCAGGGTGCATCTCAAGAGTCTAATGGCTTCTCCTCCATCTGCCCTGACAAGAACACAGCTGATGGCATCACGGTAGACACCTATCGACTAAGAATTTCCTTTCATGAGAGGAAATGAGGAGGCAACAGACTATGGAGAAGAAAGGCCCACTGTTACGGTCTGTGTGAATGATACTGCAGTGTTGCACCCTAACAGCAAGGCAACCTAAAACTCTGCTATAATTTACACCCTCTCCTCCACACAAACACATGCCCTAACCCAACCAGGCAAAGTGGTGTTAGTATGTACAGTCTGATAATGTGGGTGTTACTCCACTCTGTGTGTATATGCGTACACAGTCTTCTCCTACATCATCTCAGTCCTCCCAGAATGCTGTTCTACTGGGGGTATGCTTCGATCACCATCGCATGGCCCTGAAACACACACAGGTAAGATGACTTTTCTGTCCATTACATTAAATTAACTGGAAGTGTTGGTGTAGTGTGTTACCTGTCCTCCCGCAGCGCATGCAGCCACCAGTCCATACTGGCCCCCCTCCTTCAGCAGGCGGTGTGCTACCGTGGTTACCAGACGGCAGCCGGTGGCTCCAAACGGATGACCAAGAGACAGACTGCCCCCCCACAGGTTAAACTTCTCCATGGCAGGGGCCCCCACCTAAAGAGGCAGCAGAGTTAGGGGAAGGAGCTTTGTTCCAGTCAAGACATACTCTGGAACTTTGGCAACTACGCATCTTTTAACCCTCCCACTTTGGGCTGGATGTGTCATCATGCAGAATCTATGAGCAAAATTACTGTCTTACCTCAATTGGTTTCAAACTATTTTGTGACCAACTTCTTGAAGCTGTGCAGCACAATTTTTCCTACATTTTCCCCATGTGAGCCTACCCCTTAGCAATTAGAGTTTCAGCCAATCAGCCACCTGCCATTTGAGTGACAGCTAGCAAGATGAAAACACATCAGAGAAAGCAATTCCGTGCTGTACATATGTAGTACGTGATTATCAGGATGGCTTGGGCTTTTGAGTGCTACTTTGGAGGACTATAAAGCAGATCTTCCGGAAAGTCAAACACGCATGTACCCTGAACTTAAATTGAGCATTTGACCAACTACACAAGACTTTAGCTGTGGGTTGACAGAGATTAGAAATGGGGAAAACCTCACTGTTTGTTGTAAACAGAACGTGGATGAGGCAGAAACTCTGAAACCCACGATATTTCCTACCTTGTTAACTCAGCAAAAAAAGAAATGTCCTCTGTCAACTGTGTTTATTTTCAGCAAACTTAACCAGTTTAAATATTTGTATGAACATGACAAGATTCAACAGACAAACTGAACAAGTTCCACAGACTTGACTAACAGAAATGGAATAATGTTTCCCTGAGCAAAGGGGGGGGGGGGGGGGTGTCAAAATCAAAAGTAACAGTCAGTGTCTGGTGTGGCCACCAGCTGCATTAAGTACTGCAGTACATCGCCTCCTCATGGACTGCACCAGATTTGCCCGTTCTTGCTGTGAGATGTCACTCCACTCATCCATCAAGGCACCTGCAAGTTCACGGACATTTCTGGGGGGAAATGGCCCTAGCCCTCCGATCCAACAGGTACCAGACATGCTCAATGGGATTCAGATCTGGGCTCTTCGCTGAACATGGCAGAACACTGACATTCCTGTCTTGCAGGAAATCACTCACAGAACGAGCAGTATGGCTGGTGGCATTGTCAAGCTGGAGGGTCATGTCAGGATGAGCAGTATGGCTGGTGGCATTGTCAAGCTGGAGGGTCATGTCAGGATGAGCAGTATGGCTGGTGGCATTGTCATGCTGGAGGGTCATGTCAGGATGAGCCTGCAGGAAGGGTACCACAGGATGTCTTCTCTATAACGCACAGCGTTGAGTTGCCTGCAATGACAACAAGCGCCATCCGATGATGCTGTGACACACCGCCCAGACCATGACAGACCCTCCACCTCCAAATCAATCCCGCTCCAGAGTACAGGCCTCGGTGTAACACTCATTCCTTCGACGATAAACGCGAATCCGACCCTCACCCATGGTGAGACAAAACCACAACTCGTCAGTGAAGAGCACTTTTTGCCAGTCCCGTCTGTTCCAGCGACGGTGGGTTTGTGCCCATAGGCAATGTTGCAGACAGTCTGAGCACTGATGGAGGGATTGTGTGTTCCTGGGGTAACTCGGGCAGTTGTTGTTGCCATCCTGTACCTGTCCCGCAGGTGTGATGTTTGGATGTACCGATCCTGTGCAGGTGTTGTTACACTTGGTCTGCCACTGCGAGGATGATCAGCTGTCTGTCCTGTAGCACTGTCTTAGGCGTCCCACAGTACAGACATTGCAGTTTATTGCCCTGGCCACATCTGTAGTCCTCATGCCTCCTTGCAGCATGCCTAAGGCATGTTCACGCAGAGGAGCAGGGAGCCTGGGCATCTTTCTTTTTGTGTTTTTCAGAGTCAGTAGAAAGACCTCTTTAGTGTCCTAAGGTTTCATAACTGACCTTAATTGCCAACCGTCTAAGCTGTTAAGACACTAACGACAGTTCCACAGGTGCATGTTCATTGATTGTTTTTGGTTCATTGAACAAGCATGGGAAACAGTGTTTAAACCCTTCGCAATGAAGATCTGTAAAGTGATTTGGATTTCTACAAATTATCTTTGAAAGATAGGGTCCTGAAAAAGGGATGTTTATATAGTTAATATTTTACCTTAGCCTTCCGTCCCATGTAGGTCTGTGCAAACCAGTCTGAATCCAACGCTTTCAGGTTAGCCATGATCTGGCCCTGTTAAAAAAATACAGCGATGTTACTATAGATAGAGGGGAAACATTGAGTCATGTTATAGAACAGAGCAGTGAACTCTTCCTCAATATCACACAATCAGTACGTTGTCAAAACTAAACATTTAAATCCAATTTCATTTATCACACACACCCTGAATACAACTGACAGAAAAATGCTTAAACTTTTAGGTGCAGAGTTCAACAAAAATATAAAATATACAAAAATGGAGCTACAGTTTAAGTCAGAAGTTTACATAGCCAAATAGATTTAAACTCCGTTTTCACAATTCCTGACATTTAATCCTTGTAAAAATTCCCTGTCTTAGGTCAGTTAGGATCACCACTTCATTTTAAGAATGTGAAATGTCAGAAAAATAGTAAGGAGAATTAATTCTTTCAGCTTGTATTTCTTTCATCACATTCCCAGTGGGTCAGAAGTTTACATACACTCAATTAGTATTTGGTAGCATTGCCTTTAAATTGTTTAAACTTGGGTCAAACATTTCGGGTAGCCTTCCACAAGCTTCCCACAATAAGTTGGCCTATTCCTCCTGACAGAAGCTGGTGTAACTGAGTCAGGTTTGTAGGCTCGCACACACTTTCAGTTCTGCTAAAAAAATATATAGGATGAGGTCAGGGCTTTGTGATGGCCACTCCAATACCTTGACTGTTGTCCTTAAGCCATTTTGCCACAACTTTGGAAGTATGCTTGGGATCATTGTCCATTTGGAAGACCCATTTGAGACCAAGATTTAACTTCCTGACTGATGTCTTGAGATGTTGCTTCAATATATCCACATCATTGTCCTACCTCATGATGCCATCTATTTTTATTTTGTGAATTGCACCAGTCCCTCCTGCAGCAAAGCACATGATGCCACCCCCCGTGCTTCATGCCTGGGATGGAGTTCTTCGGCTTTGCAAGCCTCCCCGTTTTTCCTCCAAACATAACGATGGTCATTATGGCCAAACAGTTTTATTTTTGGTTCATCAAACCAGAGAACATTTCTCCAAAAAGTACGATCTTTGTCCCCATGTGCAGATGCAACCCGTAGTGTGGCTTTATGGCAGTTTGAGCAGTGGCTTCTTCCTTGCTGAGCTGCCTTTCAGGTTGTCGTTATAGGACTCATTTTACTGTGGATATAGATACTTTTGTACATGTTTCCTCCAGCATCTTCAGAAGGTCCTTTGCCGTTGTTCTGGGATTGGTTTGCACGTTTCACACCAAAGCACGTTAATTTCTAGAAGACAGAATGCATCTCCTTCCTGAGCGGTATGACAGCTGCGTGGACCCATGGTGATTATACTTGCGTGCTATTGTTTGTACAGATGAACGTGGTACCTTCAGGTGTTTAGAAATTTCTCCCAGGGATGAACGAGACTTGTGAAGGTCTACAATTGTTTTTCCTGAGGTCTTGGCTGATTTTCCCATGATGTCAAGCAAAGAGGCACGGAGTTTGAAGGAAGGCCTTGAAATACATCCACAGGTACACCTCCAATTGACTCAAATGATGTCAATTAGCCTATCAGAAGCTTCTAAAGCCATGACATCATTTTCTGGAATTTTCCAAGCTGTTTAAAGGCACAGTCAACTTAGTGTATGTAAACTTCTGACCCACTGGAATTGTGATAGATAGAACTCACTGTAAAACATAGTTGGAAAATGACTTGTGTCATGCACAAAGTAGATGTCCTAATAGACTTGCCAAAACTATAGTTTGTAAACAAGAAATTTGTGGAGTGGTTGAAAAACAAGTTAACGACTCCAACATAAGTGTATGTAAACTTCCCAAATTCAACTGCATATACAGGGAGAACCAGATCACTGTGGAGTCAAACGTTTTAGAACACCTTCAATTATGTACCATTTTCTACATGGTAGAAAATAATGGAATCACGTAGTAACCAAAAAGTGTTAAATTCAAATATATTTTATATTTGAGATTCTTTAAAGTAGCCACCCTTTGCCTTGATGAGAGCTTTGTACACTCCTCATAATAAGGTATTAGAGGTAGATATGTACATGAAGGCAGGGTAAAGAGACATCAGGATAGATAATAATAAGGTATTAGAGGTAGATATGTACATGAAGGCAGGGTAAAGTGACATCAGGATACATAATAATAAGGTATTAGAGGTAGATATGTACATGAAGGCAGGGTAAAGTGACTAGGCATCAGGATAGATAATAATAAGGTATTTGAGGTAGATATGTACATGAAGGCAGGGTAAAGTGACTAGGCATCAGGATAGATAATAATAAGGTATTAGAGGTAGATATGTACATGACGGCAGGGTAAAGTGACTAGACATCAGGATAGATAATAATAAGGTATTAGAGGTAGATATGTACATGAAGGCAGGGTAAAGTGACATCAGGATAGATAATAATAAGGTATTAGAGGTAGATATGTACATGAAGGCAGAGTAAAGTGACTAGACATCAGGATAGATAATAATAAGGTATTTGAGGTAGATATGTACATGAAGGCAGGGTAAAGTGACTAGGCATCAGGATAGATAATAATAAGGTATTAGAGGTAGATATGTACATGAAGGCAGGGTAAAGTGACATCAGGATAGATAATAATAAGGTATTAGAGGTAGATATGTACATGAAGGCAGGGTAAAGTGACATCAGGATAGATAATAATAAGGTATTAGAGGTAGATATGTACATGAAGGCAGGGTAAAGTGACTAGGCATCAGGATAGATAATAATAAGGTATTAGAGGTAGATATGTACATGAAGGCAGGGTAAAGTGACTAGGCATCAGGATAGATAATAATGAGGTATTAGAGGTAGATATGTACATGAAGGCAGGGTAAAGTGACTAGGCATCAGGATAGATAATAATAAGGTATTAGAGGTAGATATGTACATGAAGGCAGGGTAAAGTGACTAGGCATCAGGATAGATAATAATAAGGTATTAGAGGTAGATATGTACATGAAGGCAGAGTAAAGTGACTAGGCATCAGGATAGATAATAATAAGGTATTAGAGGTAGATATGTACATGAAGGCAGGGTAAAGTGACTAGGCATCAGGATAGATAATAATGAGGTATTAGAGGTAGATATGTACATGAAGGCAGGGTAAAGTGACTAGGCATCAGGATAGATAATAATAAGGTATTAGAGGTAGATATGTACATGAAGGCAGGGTAAAGTGACTAGGCATCAGGATAGATAATAATAAGGTATTAGAGGTAGATATGTACATGAAGGCAGGGTAAAGTGACTAGGCATCAGGATAGATAAGAGTCAAATAAAGAAGAGCATATGATTAGTGTGAAAGTGCGTGTCAAATCAAATTGTACTGTCACATACACACGTGTGTGTGTGTGAGAATGTGTGAGGGTTTGTGTGTATAGAAAGTATTGTGTTTGTGAGTGTGTATATAAAGTGCAGTGTGTGGTGGAGGGTCAGTACAGAGAGTTCTGGTACCATTAAGATGTGCTGGGCAAAATAAGCTGATCATGGACTTCAGGAAAAGGAGGGCCGAACAGGCACCCATTAACAGACGGGACTGTAGTGGAGCGGGTCGAGAGTTAAGTTCCTTAGTGTCCACATCACCAACGAACTGTCATGGTCCACACACACCAAGACAGTCATGAAGGCACGACAACATATTTTCCCCCTCAGGAGACTGGAAAGATTTTGCATGGGTCCCCAGAACCTCACATTTCTACAGCTGCACCATCGAGAGCATCACCACCTGGTATGGCAACTCTAAGCATCTGACCTTAAGGCGCTACAGAGGGCAGTACATCACTAGGGTTGAGGTGCCTGCCATTCAGGACCGGTGCAGTTGCCATACCAAGGGGTGATGCAGCCAGTCACGATGCTCTCGATGGTGTAGCTGGAGGATCTGGGGGCCAAATCTTTAACCTCCTGAGGGAAAAGAGGCGCTGCCATGCCATCTTCATGACTGAGTTGGTGTGCGGGGACCATGTCAAGTCCTTAGTGATGTGGACACTAAGGAACTGGAAGGGTGTAGAACTTATACTGAGCTCCACAAAGGAGATACAACATGTAGAATACATGACGGAGTAACTCACAGCAAAGGCCTCATGGAACTCGAAGACATCGATGTCATCCATAGTCAACCCTGCACGTGCCAGAACTTTCGGGGTTCCATATGCTGGCCTGAAGAGGAGAAACAAACTCATGACCTATTCATCCTCCTCTAAGGTTATATAGACCATAGAGCTACTATAGCTGGGTTAAAGGTTCAGGTCTACTGTATGTCCGGGTTACTCACCCAAGCAGCAGCTGGTCTTTGGGGTCCTGAGACACGAACACAAAGTCTCTGCAGAACACACACAGCAGATATACAACACACGACTACACTGCAGATACTTTTATGTAGTATAGTATAAGAGCACTAATACAGTATAACAGAGTACCTGAGGTAGGCCTTGGGCTTGTATCCCATGGCCAGGGCTTTCTCTTCTGACATGATGAGGACAGCTGATGCACCGTCGGTCTGAGGAACACAATTTAAACTCAGTCATTTGAGGTGTCGAGTAACAGTGCTCTCTCTCTGCGCGCGTGTGTGTGTGTGTGTTTGTGTGTACCAAAAAGGAAGAGTTAGCAGCAGTAACAGTGCCATGAGGTTTGATAAAGGCAGGTTTCAGTTTGGCCAGCTGTTCCATGGAAGATGGACGGATCCCGTTGTCCTTGGCGACCGTGTCACGACCTACACACACACACACACACATAATTGTGATCATCATCGCAGTCATAGAATGCTCTGTTTGATGCAGGGGTTGCCAATTGTTTTCACTTAGGTCTCCCCTTCCATCATTTGGAAACACCTAAACCCAATTTAGAAATTGTACCATGTGCATTTTAACAATTTGGTAACCATGATGGACTAATTAACCCGCTGGTCACTAGTCTCTCCAACACCCTAAAACCACCATGTGTCAACATGGTTACCTGGCACCTTGAAGCTGATGACGTCACTGAGGAGTCCTGCATCCTGAGCCTGTTTGGCTAGTGTGTGTGATCGTAGAGCGAACTCATCCTGCTCCAGCCGAGTCACTCCGAACGCTGCAGCAAGACGGTCTGCACTGTGACCCATCGTCTCTGCCGTGGAGAACTCTGCTACAGCAGGCAGCTAAACACACACACGATATAAAAACACTATACAGCCTTCAGGAAGTATTCAAACGCCCTGACTTTGTCCACTTTGTTAAGTTACAGCCTTAAATAAAAAAAAAACTAACATTTTATTTAAACTACAAAACTGAAATATCACATTTACATAAGTATTCAGACCCTTTACTCAGTACTTTGTTGAAGCACCTTTGGCAGCGATTACAGCCTTGATTCTTCTTGGGTATGATGCTACAAGTTTGGCACACCTATATTTGGGGAGTTTCTCCCATTCTTCTCTGCAGATCCTCTCAAGCTCTGTCAGGTTGGATGGGGAGTGTCGCTGCACAGCTATTTTCAGGTCTCTCCAGAGATGTTCGATCGCGTTCAACTCCGGGCTCTGGCTGGGTCACTCAAGGACATTCAGAGACTTGTCCCGAAGCCACTCCTGCATTGTCTTGGCTGTGTGCATAGGGTCATAATCCTGTTGGAAGGTGAACCTTCGCCCCAGTCTGAGGTCCTCTGGAGCAGGTTTTCATCATGGATCTCTGTACTTCGCTCTGTCCATCTTTCCCTCGATCCGGACTAGTCTCCCAGTCCCTGAAAAACATCCCCACAGCATGATGCTGCCAACACCATGCTTCACCGTAGAGATGGTTCCTGGTTTCCTCCAGATGTGACGCTTGGCATTCCAAGAGTTCAATCTTCGTTTCATCAGACCAGAGAATCTTGGTCTTCATGATCCAAGCAGGCTGTCATGTTCCTTTTACTGAGGAGTGGCTTCCGTCTGGCCACTACCATAAAGGCCTGATTGGTGGAGTGCTGCAGAGATGGTTGTCCTTCTGGAAGGTTCTCCCATCTCTACAGAGGAACTATGCAGCTCTGTCAGAGTGACCATCGGGTTCTTGGTCACCTCCCTGAGCCTTAGTAATTCCAAACTTCTACCATTAAAGAATGGAGGCCACTGTTCTTGGGGAACTTCAACGCAGCAGACATTTTTTGTACCATTTCCCCATATCTGTGCCTCGACACAACCCTGTCTTGGAGCTCTACGGACAATTCCTTCGACCTGACGGCTTGGTTTTTGCTTAGATATTCACTGTCAACTGTGGTACCTTATATAGACAGTTGTGTGCCTTTCCAGATCATGTCTAATCAATTGAATTTTCCACACGTGGACTCCAATCAAGATGTCGAAACATGTCAAGGATGATCAATGGAAACAGGATGCACTGGAGCTCGAGTCTCATAGCAAGCAGGCTGAATACTTACATAAATAAGGATCTGTTTTTTTATTTTTAATAGATTTACTGAAATATCTAAACCTGTTCACGCCTTGTTATTATGGGTTATTGTGATGTCATTATGGGATACTGTGTGTAGATCGCTGAGGATTATTTATTTAATCAATTTTAGAATAAGGCTTTAACGTAACAAAATGTGAAGAAAGTCAAGGGGTCTGAATACTTTCCAAAAAAAAAACCCACATATGACAAACCATCACAAATTAATTTCCTGAAGTTATAAACACACGTGATATACATACACACCTCAGGTGTGAGATGAGCCATCCTGATAGAGCCTATAAGGCTGAGGCGTTGTCCGAGGGTCTTCGCTCTGTTCAGAGCCAACATGGTCTTCCTCATCTTCCTGCTGTGACGAATAGGAACGTCCGACATAAACTCCACCCCTCCAGCTACTATAGTATCACACTGGCCTGCTGTGATCAGCCCCACACCTACAACACACACACACAGTTACTATCGTATCACACTGGCCTGCTGAGATCAGCCACACAACACACACACCGGTACCTGTGGCCATCGTCACTTTGAGCCACTGTACCAGCTGTCTTCTGCCGGGGGATTAGGTGTTCCTCCAGCTGCCTCTCCCTGTCCTAGTCAATCAACTGCTTGGGCCACTGTGGCCCCCCTCCGCTGGGCCGTGCTGTCTGGATCAGAGCTCTGTCCTTTTGGCTGTTGTGTCCTGCACACAGCCTGAACCACCACTCTCTGGATCAGAGCTCTGTCCTTTTGGCTGTTGTGTTCTGCACACAGCCTGAACCACCACTCTCTGGATCAGATATTCTTCACATCAACCTATGAATCACTACAAAACTTATTGTATGACCTCTTATACTCTATATTATGCCCAGCCTTTGGAACTTTGGTTGTCCTAGATATGGCTAATACACTGCTCAAAAAAATAAAGGGAACACTTAAACACAATGTAACTCCAAGTCAATCACACTTCTGTGAAATCAAACTGTCCACTTAGGAAGCAACACTGATTGACAATACATTTCACATGCTGTTGTGCAAATGGAAAAGACAACAGGTGGAAATTATAGGCAATTAGCAAGACACCCCCAATAAAGGAGTGGTTCTGCAGGTGGTGACCACAGACCACTTCTCAGTTCCTATGCTTCCTGGCTGATGTTTTGGTCACTTTTGAATGCTGGCGGTGCTTTCACTCTAGTGGTAGCATGAGACGGAGTCTACAACCCACACAAGTGGATCAGGTAGTGCAGCTCATCCAGGATGGCACATCACTGCGAGCTGTGACAAGGTTTGCTGTGTCTGTCAGCGGAGTGTCCAGAGCATGGAGGCTCTACCAGGAGACAGGCCAGTACATCAGGAGACGTGGAGGAGGCCGTAGGAGGGCAACAACCCAGCAGCAGGACCGCTACCGTCGCCTTTGTGCAAGGAGGAGCAGGAGGAGTACTGCCAGAGCCCTGCAAAATGACCACCAGCAGGCCACAAATGTGCATGTGTCTGCTCAAACGGTCAGAAACAGACTCCATGAGGGTGGTATGAGGGCCCGACGTCCACAGGTGGGGGTTGTGCTTACAGCCCAACATCGTGCAAGACGTTTGGCATTTGCCAGAGAACACCAAGATTGTCAAATTCGCCACTGGCGCCCTGTGCTCTTCACAGATGAAAGCAGGTTCACACTGAGCACATGTGACAGACGTGACAGAGGCTGGAGATGCCGTGGAGAACGTTCTGCTGCCTGCAACATCCTCCAGCATGACCGGTTTGGCGGTGGGTCAGTCATGGTGTGGGGTGGCATTTCTTTGGGGGGGCCATGTGCTCGCCAGAGGTAGCCTGACTGCCATTAGGTACCTCAGACCCCTTGTGACACCATATGCTGGTGCGGTTGGCTCTGGATTCCTCCTAATGCAAGACAATGCTAGGCCTCATGTGGCTGGAGTGTGTCAGCAGTTCCTGCAAGAGGAAGGCATTGATGCCATGTCCTGGAACGCCCGTTCCCCACACCTGAATCCAATTGAGCACATCATGTCTCGCTCCATCCACCAACGCCATGTTGCACCACAGACTGTCCAGGATTTGGTGGATGCTTTAGTCCAGGTCTGGGAGGAAATCCCTCAGGAGACCATCCGCCACCTCATCAGGAGCATGCCCGGGCGTTGTAGGGAGGTCATACAGGCACGTGGAGGCCACACACACTACGGAGCCTCATTTTGACTTGTTTTAAGGACATCACATCAAAGTTGGATCAGCCTGTAGTGTGGTTTTCCACTTTAATTTTGAGTGTGACACCAAATCCAGACCTCCATGGGTTGATAAATTTGATTTCCATTGACCATTTTTGTGTGATTTTGTTGTCAGCACATTCAACTATGTAAAGAAAAAAGTATTTCATAAGAATATTTTATTCATTCAGATCTAGGATGTGTTATTTTAGTGTTCCCTTTATTTTTTTGAGCAGTGTATATATAAAAAAATACACCTTATGGAACAGCAGGTACTGAAGCAACAAAGAGAGACACGGATTTGTGTTGTAGATATGTGGTAGTAGAGAAGATGCCTGAGGGAACAATGTACTGTGAAATCTGTTATGAATGTATTATAATTTACATCTGCCTAAATGTTGCTGGACCCCAGGGAGAGTAGCTGCTGCCTTGGCAGGAACTAATGGGGATCCATAATGAACCCCAGGAAGAGTAGCTGCTGCCTTGGCAGGAACTAATGGGGATCCATAATGAACCCCAGGAAGAGTAGCTGCTGCCATGGCAGGAACTAATGGGGATCCATAATGAACCCCAGGAAGAGTAGCTGCTGCCTTGGCAGGAACTAATGGGGATCCATAATAAACCCCAGAAGAGTAGCTGCTGCCTTGGCAGGAACTAATGGGGATCCATAATAAACCCCAGGAAGAGTAGCTGCTGCCTTGGCAGGAACTAATGGGGATCCATAATAAACCCCAGGAAGAGTAGCTGCTGCCTTGGCAGGAACTAATGGGGATCCATAATAAACCCCAGGAAGAGTAGCTGCTGCCTTGGCAGGAACTAATGGGGATCCATAATAAACCCCAGGAAGAGTAGCTGCTATCTTGGCAGGTACTAATGGGGATCCATAATAAACCCCAGGAAGAGTAGCTGCTGCCTTGGCAGGAACTAATGGGGATCCATAATAAACCCCAGGAAGAGTAGCTGCTGCCTTGGCAGGAACTAATGGGGATCCATAATAAACCCCAGGAAGAGTAGCTGCTGCCTTGGCAGGAACTAATGGGGATCCATAATAAACCCCAGGAAGAGTAGCTGCTGCCTTGGCAGGAACTAATGGGGATCCATAATAAACCTCAGGAAGAGTAGCTGCTGCCTTGGCAGGAACTAATGGGGATCCATAATGAACCCCAGGAAGAGTAGCTGCTGCCTTGGCAGGAACTAATGGGGATCCATAATAAACCCCAGGAAGAGTAGCTGCTGCCTTGGCAGGAACTAATGGGGATCCATAATAAATACAAAAATCAGACCGATACATGTGGTCATAATTACAGACCTGTTGTCATAGCGACGTTGGAGGAGATGCAGGCCATGGTGACGGTGTGAGATGGGATCTTATCAGAGAAGCCTGCTCCCAACGAAGCCTAGAAAACACATTATACACTCAGACACTCGGCATACGTGTGACAGGGAAGGGGGTGGTGTGTATGTGTGTGTACCTCTCTAGCCACGTTGCTGGTCTTCACCTCCTGGATGACGGTTCCATAGATGATGTAATCTACTGCATCTTTAGGGAGACTGGTTTTATGCAGCAGACCCCTACACAGACACACCAGTGGGAGATCCCCATTAGCGACAGCTACTCTTACCGGGTTTCCAACGACTAACAGGAAAAACATTACATCCATTTGGTTTTATTTTTTATGTTAAGCATCTATCAATTACACATACATGTCAGTACATACACAGAACAAGCAGGTCACATGGAGAGGCGTTGTGAGATGTGTATTAAACAGAGATGACTTACTGTAGAGCTGCTCTGGCAAGGTCATGGGGCATCAGATCAGCATATCTGGAAACACATATATTTTGAACACAGACACATTTTCAACCCCTCCCACCCCAACCAAACCTATGCTCCCAGCCTTACTGGAAACACACACCTTTTCAACCCCTCCCACCCCAACCAAACCTATGCTCCCAGCCTTACTGGAAACACACACCTTTTCAACCCCTCCCACCCCAACCAAACCTATGCTCCCAGCCTTACTGGAAACACACACCTTTTCAACCCCTCCCACCCCAACCAAACCTATGCTCCCAGCCTTACTGGAAACGCACACCTTTTCAACCCCTCCCACCCCAACCAAACCTATGCTCCCAGCCTTACTGGAAACGCACACACCTTTTCAACCCCTCCCACCCCAACCAAACCTATGCTCCCAGCCTTACTGGAAACACACACATTTTCAACCCCTCCCCTCCCCTCCCACCCCAACCAAACCTATGCTCCCAGCCTTACGTGGTTCCTGAGAGAAGGAACGGTGTTCTGACTCCTTCCACCAGAACTATGTTCTTCACTCCAGGTTTGGCCAATGTCTTCTTACTCTTAGTCTGGACTGGACACACAGACAAAGAAAATATAGTAGACGGTGTGTGACGTCACGAACGCAGGGAGAACAAAGAGTGTGTGTGTAGACTTACCCTGGGCATGGAGCTGGACGGATGTACCGAGGGAGCGGATCGCTGTAGAGAAAACAATCAGAGTGAGTGACAAGGGCTGACCCCATTTCATTTATCACGTGTTTAATATGTCTTACTTACACACTTTATTCTGATATTGTTATATTTGGTATCACTTGTTTGTTTTTCCTTCACCTCCAACCCCTTTCCATGTGTGGAACGGATGTGGGTGGGGCTAGGTCTACATAAGGGTGCTAATTTAACTCAAAAGCTCTGACGAAGGCCGTGAGGGCGATACCTAAAGCTCCGACGAAGGCCGTGAGGGCAATACCTAAAGCTCCGACGAAGGCCGTGAGGGCGATACATAAAGCTCCGACGAAGGCCGTGAGGGCGATACCTAAAGCTCCGACGAAGGCCGTGAGGGCGATACCTAAAGCTCCAACGAAGGCCGTGAGGGCGATACCTAAAGCTCCGACGAAGGCCGTGAGGGCGATACCTAAAGCTCCGACGAAGGCCGTGAGGGCGATACCTAAAGCTCCGACGAAGGCCGTGAGGGCGATACCTAAAGCTCCGACGAAGGCCGTGAGGGCGATACCTAAAGCTCCGACGAAGGCCGTGAGGGCGATACCTAAAGCTCCGACGAAGGCCGTGAGGGCGATACCTAAAGCTCCGACGAAGGCCGTGAGGGCGATACCTAAAGCTCCGACGAAGGCCGTGAGGGCGATACCTAAAGCTCCGACGAAGGCCGTGAGGGCGATACCTAAAGCTCCGACGAAGGCCGTGAGGGCGATACCTAAAGCTCCGACGAAGGCCGTGAGGGCGATACCTAAAGCTCCGACGAAGGCCGTGAGGGCGATACCTAAAGCTCCGACGAAGGCCGTGAGGGCGATACCTAAAGCTCCGACGAAGGCCGTGAGGGCGATACCTAAAGCTCCGACGAAGGCCGTGAGGGCGATACCTAAAGCTCCGACAAAGGCCGTGAGGGCGATACCTAAAGCTCCGACAAAGGCCGTGAGGGCGATACCTAAAGCTCCGACAAAGGCCGTGAGGGCGATACCTAAAGCTCCGACAAAGGCCGTGAGGGCGATACCTAAAGCTCCGACAAAGGCCGTGAGGGCGATACCTAAAGCTCCGACAAAGGCCGTGAGGGCGATACCTAAAGCTCCGACAAAGGCCGTGAGGGCGATACGTAAGCTTATTAAAGATCAGTGGTAGTATCAAGAGCAGTGTGCGGTTTCCTTTTTCCTTCATCTTGTTCAACTGTTACCATGCACCTGCAAAAAAGATTGCTCAGATGTGCAAGTGCCTTTAGACTGGTTTTGTTATATAAAAAAATGAAACTGTTCCAACGCACATGCTTTTGTTTCATAGTTGAAACAAATGCAACCGACGAGTACAGTTTATTTTACACTTAATTATTTTATTTCTTTCTTTTTTTTTTTACATTTAGCCTGCAGTAACAAACTAATGGACATTTTTTATTATGCTTTTTCAAATATTTACATTTCATTTTCTAATGTTACCTTACAGCACTTGTGTCAAACTCCACGGAGGGCTGAGTGCCTGCGGGATTTCACGCTTCCCATTTACTTCATCAATCAAGGTCACTAATTAGTAAGGAACTCCTCTCACCTGGTTGTCTAGGTTTTAATTGGATGGGAAAAACCAGCAGGCCCTCCATGGAGTGAGTTGGACCCCTACCTGGTTTTTCTAGTTGGATTTATTTAGACTGGTGGCTATCGGTACTCCTTGAAGTCTGACTATTTAAATATGCAAATTATCATTTTGACTCATTGCGCTTTGAGGATGAAAAGCTCAAGTGTTTGTATTTTATGATATTTATCTCAAGGTACTGCTAGTGTAAAATAGACATATTTAGAAGTCAGGGACAGGTGGGTTCAATTTTTTTTAAATGAAGTTTTTGAAAACTGTCAGATTGACTGTCTTGGCGGTTCTAGTGTTAATGTTTCACTCCATCACCAACCAGAATGTGGTATTATTCCACTGCTAGGCTCTGTAGCATTTTCTGTGATAAATAAGATGCATGACGACTAAAGAAAATACACATACTGCAATTTCATAATCGCAAATTAAGACCTGTAGACCAATAAGTATGACAAGGCAATTGTATTTACATCGACTGTTATTTACATTTTTCCAGGACAATTTGACCGACCCCAACTTTTTCTTTTACTTTCCTCTTTGTTTATGGGCCAAAAGCTGGCTATTACCGGCTAATGGACACCATTAAACACACAACTGTGTTGACTAGGAATGTGAGATGAGATCATGCAGTCTTTGTACCAAACTCTGTTTTACCGGGGTGAAAATAAATCTTGGTCCACCGAGTGTAGTCTGTTCTCTTGACCAATCCATTGGTCAACATGTTCAACCCAGTGTTTTTCCATATAGATACTAGATGAAGCTGCTGAACTTGTCTGATGCTTTAAGCACCGTGATAACTTTTAAGAACCACTACTAAAGGGACAGCCAGACATTTAGCCTAACCAGAAGAGAACCTGTCCCTGACCCCCCCCATTGCTGCTGGCCTTCGACACCAGCGGTCGGCAACCTTTTCCATTTGAAGTGCCATGTTATCGTTCATGGAACCGTTTAATTTATGTCTTTATATCTTTTTACGTTTCACTATTTGTTTTTATTAAATTCCCTTTGTCCTCTGAATTTAATAAAAACAAATAGTGAAACGTAAAAAGTTATCATTTTTAGATAAAACTATACTCATTATATTCACTAACATGTTGTCCACCCAATCAAAGGATCCGAGAATTCTTCTAGTACTGAAAGCTACAGCTATCGAGCACTGCATAACATGAGGTGAGCAGTTGACTCAGAAAGACGATAGTTCATTTTAAGAAATTAATTTAAGCATGAGACAGCTAGCTATATTTTGTTTAATGCAGCTAGTTAGTTTAGCCTACTCAGACACCTGGTTCAAAACAGAGACGGATGCTAGCTGGCTATCCAACACTGGAACTCTCAAGTAAAGCTAAGTTTTATTAAGTTATTGCCACCGGGGCCTGTAACTGCTTACTGTGACAGTACTGCATGATTGCAGCGGATTTACTAACACGTTATATATATATATATCTATCTATATCTATATCTCTATATCTATATCTATATCTATATCTATATCTATATCTATATCTATATATATATATACAAAAGTATGTGATCACCCCCTCAAAATGAGTGGATTCAGCTATTTCAGCCACATGTATAAAAATCGAGCACACAGCCATACAACCTCCATAAACCAACATTGGCAGTAGAATGGCCTTACTGAACAGCTCAGTGACTTTCAATGTGGCACCGTCATAGGATGCCACCATTCTAACAAGTCAGATTGTCATCAAATTACTGCCCCACTCGAGCTGCCCCGATCAACTGTAAGTGCTGTTATTTTGAAGTGGAAACGTCTAGGAGCAACAACGGCTCAGCAGCGAAGTGGTAGGCCACACAAGCTCACGGAACAGGACCACCAAGTGCTGAAGCACTTAGCGTGTAAAAACCGTCTGTCCTCGGTTGCAACACTCACTACAGAGTTCCAAACTGCCTCTGGAAGCAAAGCCAGCAGAAGAACTGTTCGTCGGGAGCTTCATGAAATGGGTTTCCATGGCAGAGCAGCCACACACAAGCCTGTAAAGCTGATGTAAAGCTTGCCGCCATTGGACTCAAAAGCAGTGGAAACGCATAATCTGGAGTGATGAATCACGCTTCACCATCTGGCAGTCCGACAGACAAATCTGGGTTTGGCGGATGCCAGGACAACACTACCTGACCCAATGCAGAACCAACGGTAAAGTTTGGTGGAAGAGGAAAAATGGTTGGGGCTGTTTTTCCATGGTTCGGGCTAGGCCCCTTAGTTCCAGTGAAGGGAAATCTTAATGATAGCGCATACAATGACAGTCTAGATGATTCTGTGCTTCCAACTTTTTGGCAACAGTTTGGGGAATCCTGTTTCAGCATGACAATGGCATCGTGCACAAAGCGAGGTCAATACAGAAGTGGTTTATCGAGATGGATGTGGTAGAAATTGACTGGCCTGCACAGAGCACTGACCTCAAGCCCAATGAACACCTTTGTGAAGACTTGGAACGCCAACTGCAAGCTAATCGCCCAACATCGGTGCCGACCTCACTAATGCTCGTGGCTGATTGGAAGCAAGTCCCTGCAGCAATGTTCCAATATCTAGTGGAAAGCCTTCCCAGAAGAGCGAAGGCTGTTATAGCAGCAAAGGGGGGGGGGGGGGGGTCCAACTCCATATTAATATCCATGAGCAGGTGTCCACATACACTACATGACCAAAAGTATGTTGACAATGTAGGCTGTGTGTAGCAGTTATGATATGAAGGTTTGGCTTGGAGGGGTTCTCACAAGGTCACAGACAGCTGATGTGTTGTGCACTGAAGTCCTGAAGCAAAGCGAAAAGGTGAGGAGAGCTCGTAGATGTGAGAAGGAATTATACAACGAGCAAAATGAACCGTGAATTGTGTGAGATCAGGGGTGCAGTCAGTGCGTCGATTCTGAAAAACTTTTCTTAAATCGGAAGCGGGAAAAACACACCCGAATTTGCTGTTGGACTCATGCTTACACCTTAGATCAGCTAGATGCGGGCAAAAGTGTGCAAGGTGGTGTTTAATGTGTTACTATCTGTCATATTGATTCCTCTCATTTCTTTAGACCTACGTTGTAAACTTTCATTCATAGGCCAGGTTGTATCAACCTCATGATGGGTATAAGGAACATTAGAGTATCATGTAGTAGCCTAAACCTGTCAATGTTACATTGAACTAGGTGAATGGAATATGAATGACAGTCATCCAATACGCTGTAATAGATATAAGACAACGCCCATAAAAAATAATATTTTCCTCATCTTAAAATATATAATAATAATAATAATAATATATCCCATTTAGCAGACGCTTTTGTCCAAAGCGACTTACAAGTCAGCTGGGGCCACTACTTTTACATATGGGTGGCCCTAGCGGGAATCGAACCCACGACGCTTGGCGTTGCAAGCGCCATGCTCTACCGACTGAGCCACACAGTATAATAAAACGGCACCAACCGCCACTGAACTAAAAATACCCAAACCAACAAGGCGCACGTTGAGCAAGACGCTCAATGAAAAAACTAGCAGTAGCCTAAACATCAGCGTTTTGTGAAAATCAGAACAAAAGCAATAATACCATTATAATGAATGTGTCGACATGACAGCAGTCATTTACTGGACATTATTTGTGGCCTCCCTCATGCTTACAGTATAGTGTGGGTTCACGTAAAAGTTGGATCTCATGTAGCAGTTTTCCCTTGTCCAACAGTCACCACTAGTCACTCACTCGATTGTAACACTGTTCAAACATGTTGATTCCAGCTAAAACAGCTGTTGTGGGTTCTGTTCTGAGTGAATCTGCTGACAGCCTCTTATGGAATCTTTGATGCTGCCTTGACCCTCATGTGTCTCTCCTGTAGGCCCTATGTTCTCCTGTCGCCCATCTCCTGTCGCAGCCCCCTATCCACAGACGGGACAGCAGTTGAGAAGGTGAAAAGCTTTAAGTTCCTTGGTGTACACATCACTGACAATCTGAAATGGTCCACCCACACAGTCAGTATGGTGAAGGCACAACAGCGCCTCTTCAACCTCAAGACGTTGAAGAAATTTGGCTTGGCCCCAAATACCCTCAAACTTTTACGGATGCACCATTGAGAGCATCCTGTCAGGCTGTATCACCGCCTGATATGGCAACTGCACCGTCTGCAACCGCAGGGCTCTCCAGAGAGTGGTGCAGTCAGCCCAATGCATCACCAGGAACACACTGCCTGTCCTTCAGGACATGAAGGTCAGACTCCACTCTGCGGCACATCAATCGGCAGGTTGAACATGGTGAGATTGTAGACTCCTAATTTGATAACTGTAAAATTGCCTAACTGCACTAACTAGCTACTTCACATGCTGATAGTTACTTTAGCATTATTGTGTGTAGCTACACTGGCTACCTAGCCTGCCCATACAGAGCATTGTGGGTTAGTAGTAGACTTGAGCTGAAACCGATTTCCACAACGATTTTCACGTTGCTACCAACCTTACAGCACTGAACATGTAAAAAGTGTTGGTCCCATGTTTCATGAGCTGAAAAAAAAAAAAAATCCTATCAATCTTCCATTCGCACAAAATGTTTCTCTCAAATTTTGTGCACAAATTTGTTTACATCCCTGTTAGAGAGGATTTCTCCTTTGAAAAGATAATCCATCCACCTGACAAGTGTGGCATATCAAATCTGATTCAATTGCATGATAATTACACAGGTGCAACTTGTGCTGGGGAAATAAAAGGCAACTTTAAAGTGTGCAGTTCTCACAACACAATGCCACAAATGTCTCAAGTTAAGAGAGCGTGCAATAGGTATGCTGACTGAAGGAAAATCCACCAGGGCTGTTGCCAGAGGAGTTAATGTTAATATCTCTCCCATAAGCCTCCTCAAACGTGGTTTAGAGAACTTGGCAGTACGTCAACCCGGCTTCACAGCAACTTCAGCTCAGGGCCTTCTTCACCTGGGGGGGGGGGGTGTAACATTTCTGTCTGTAATAAAGCCCTGTGTGTTGAATAACTCATTCTGATTGTCTGGGCCTGGCTCCCCAGTGGGTGGGCCGTTTTCATTTATTCTTATGTAAATCAGTAAATTCATTCAAATTAGTGCAGTTACATGTGTCAGTATATAATGCAAAATGAAACATTTGTTCACAAAAAAAATTGTTCTCACAGTGTTATGTAACACTGTAAATTATAGGAATTTGTGGTTTGGGGTGGATTTTTCCTTTACATTTAGGCATCTTTTAGTTTCAGTTTTGTACTCTAGCTTCAAACAATATATTTGGTTATATAAAATATATTTCACAGCAGTTTAAATGGTACAATGATTCCCTACACTATACTTGCTTGATTTGTCATAAACTGAAATTAGGCAAAGCAATACAATTTTAGCAACCAGGATATGGCAGTACGTTTTCTACACAGTGCATATTTAACAACCCACTCTAGCTGTTGCATCGTTATTCCCCCTCTTTAAAAATGTTTAACAAAGATTTAACCTGTCAAATATGGACATGCTTGCAGGAGGTGTGCTGTTTAGAATGTTTTCCCAATAATTGCATTCATGCCCTAACGCATATGGGTCCGGTAAATGTCTCAAACTTGTTTGGTGTGTGTGTGTCTCACCATACTGTACAGCCCAGGCAGGGTTGACTGGAGGACAACACCGTAGAGAGTTCATCAACATGGACGCCATTTTATCTGTCAACACAAACAATGTGGTCCATATCAATAGAGTAGGAAGTGCAGTAATCGAGTAGTTTTGCCCTACAGGCTGTAGGCTACAGCCAAAAACACGATGATTTGAAAATAACCTGTATGTGACGCAGTAGCCCCTCCACAGAGACTGGCGCATGTTGCTGTTAAAGCTACTTCGTTCGATAATGTGTTGATTTACTGTGTGTTGTAGATATGGAGATTATGATGACAGAGATAACCACTGAGGTATAGGATTTAACCTACTACACTTTACAACCAGCCCCACCCCCCCAACCCAGCGGTGACCCTTCACCCAGATCCCCTTCCAGAGAATGACAAGGGCAGAGTGACGAGACACTCTCTAACCCTGTACACTAGCGGGACTTCATTAATTCACAGACATTGTTGGTAGCTGTAGTTAAATGTACCCCAATGTTGCATTACATTTGGTTTAGTGCAACTAATGCCCTTTACCTTATATCTGTCACCCGGCAAAGCTCTCCTGTCGGTGTGTCTCTCCGGCGTCTGTGTCTGAATCAGATGGGGACTATCAAACCGCCTGTGTTCTCAGGACCCGTAAAGGGGGTTGGTTGTCCTAAGAGATGCCCAATTTAAAGTGTAAAAAAACTCATGAGGTATGAAACCTATTTTTACCTTTCACTGGAGATAATATCGTCAAAATCTAACTAAATATTTACAAAAAATGTTTTTACTTCTGACTAATTCAACGATGAAAATATTTCTTAACGGCGCTCTTTCGTCTCTTCTCTGAGTTGTTAACGGGTCCTTCTGAAACCACAGATAGAACAACGAGCCAGATATTTCAACAGATGTAAAAAATATTGAGCATCCGGTTGGTGTTTACACTTACTACCAAATATGGTGATGAGAGGAAGCCCAGTGGCGAAGGTAGAGCCAGATGGATTAAGGCCTACATTCTGCAAATTTTATCATCGATGGCACATTTGATCTCCATACAGTTTTCTGATTCCCCCAAAAATATTTTTACAGAGTAGACAGCGTTTTAGAATCTGTAACAAATAGGTTGGATTGCGTTTGGTAGACTTTACCCACTGCAAAACAGGAGTGCTAGGGCGAATTGCAGTGGTAGAAAAAGTACCCAATTGTCATACTTCAGTAAAAAATAAAGATACCTTAATAGAAAATGAGTCAAGTACAAGTCACCCAGTATAATACTGCTTGAAGAAAAGTCAAAGTATTTGGCTTTAAATATACGTAAGTATCAAAAGTAAATGTGAAAGTATAAATCATTTCAAAGTCCAAAGTCCTATACAGTTGAAGTCGGAAGTTTACATACAGCCAAATACATTTAAACTCAGTTTTTCAAAATTCCTGACATTTAATCCTTGTAAAAATTCCCTGTCTTAGGTCAGTTGGATCACCACTTTATTTTAAGAATGTGAAATGTCAGAATAATACTAGAGAGAATTATTAATTTCACCTTTTATTTCTTGTTACATTCCCAGTGGGTCAGAAGTTTACATAAACTCAATTAGTATATGGTAGCATTGCCTTTGAATTGTTTAAGTTGGGTCAAATATTTCCACAATAAATTGGGTGAATTTTGGCCCATTCCTCCTGACAGAGCTGGTGTCATTTTTATTTTACCTTTATTTAGCTAGGCAAGTCAGTTAAGAACAAATTCTTACTTCAATGACAGCCTAGGAACTGTGGGTTAACTGGTCTAGGAACAGTGGGTTAACGATTTTTACCTTGTCAGCTCGGGGATTCGAGCTTGCAACCTTTTGGTTACAAGTCCAATGCTCTAACCACTAGGCTACCTGTAGGCCCCCTTGCTCGCACACGCTTTTTCAGTTCTGTCCACAAATTTTCTATAGTATTGAGGTCAGGGCTTTGTGATGGCCACTCCAGTACCTTGACTGTGTTGTCCTTTAGCCATTTTGTCACAACTTTGGAAGTATGCTTGGGGTCATTGTCCATTTGGAAGACCCATTTGCGCCCAAGCTTTAACTTCCTGACTGATGTTGATTCAATATATCCACGTAATTTTCCTCCCTCATGAAGCCATCTATTTTGTGAAGTGCACCAGTCCCTCCTGCAAAAAAGCAACCCCACAACATGATGCTGTCACCCCCGTGCTTCACGATTGGGATGGTATTATTCGGCTTGCAAGCCTCCTGCTTTTTCCTCCAAACATAACGATGGTCATTATGGCCAAACAGTTCTATTTTTGTTCCATCAGACCAGAGGACATTTCTTCAAAAAGCATGGTCTATGTCCTCATGTGTAATTGCAAACCGTAGTCTGGCTTTTTCATGGCGCTTTTGGAGCAGTGGCTTCTTCCTTGCTGAGCTGCCTTTCAGGTTATGTCGATATATGACTTGTTTTACTGTGGATATAGATACTTTTGTACCTGCTTCCTCCAACATCTTGACACGGTCCTCTGGTGTTGTTCTGGTATTGATTTGCACTTTTCACACCAAAGTAAGTTCATCTCTAGGAGACAGAACGCGTCTCCTTCCTGAGCGGTATGACGGCTGCATGGTCCCATGGTGTTTATACTTGCGTACTATTGTTTGTACAGATGAACGTGGTACCTTCAGGTGTTTGGAAATTGCTCCCAAGGATGAACCAGACTTGTGGAGGTCTACAATAGGCTGATTTCTTTTGATTTTCCGATGATGTCAAGCAAAGAGGCACTGAGTTTGAAGGTAGGCCTTGAAATACATCCACAGGTACCCCTCCAAATGATGTCAATTAGCCTACCAGAAGCTTCTAAAACCATGACATTTTCTGGAAATTTCCAGGCTGTTTAAAGGCACAGTCAACTTAGTGTATGTAAACGTCTGACCCACTGGAACTGTGATACAGTGAATTATAAGTAATCTGTCTGTAAACAATTGTTGGAAAAATGACTTGTGTCATGAACAAAGTAGATGTCCGAACTGACTTGCCAAAACTATAATTAGTTAACAAGAAATGTGTGGAGTGGTTGAAAAACGAATTTCAGTGACTCCAACCTAAGTGTATGTAAACTTCTGACATCAACTGTATAAAGCAAACCAGACCACACCATTTCCTCGGTTTTTAAATTTACGGATATCTAGGAGCACGCTCCAACACTTGGACATCATTTACAAACGAAACGTGTTTAGTGAGTCCGCCAGATCAGAGGAGGTAGAGATGACCAGGGATGTTCTCTTGATAAGTGTGTGAATTAGACCATTTTTCGGTCCTGCTAAGTGTTCAAAATGTAAGAAGTACTTTTGGGTGTAAGGGAAAATGTAGGGAGTAAAAAGTACATCATTTTCTCTAGGAATGTAGTGAAGTAAGAGTAAAAGTTGTCAAAAATATAAATAGTAAAGTAGACTACAGATACCCCAAAAAACTACTTAATTAAAAATACTTGAAAGTACTACTTAAGTACCTTACATCACTGGCAAATTGTTATTGCACACCAGCACTTCAATGTAGGCATTCCCTAAAGGAAATATGGAAATAAATGCTAGAATGAGCCAATACAATCTCACAACTACAACACTCTACTCAGCAAATTGAATGTTGTTTATCACAGTGCCATCCGTTTTGTCACCAAAGCCCCATATACTACCCACCACTGCGACCTGTATGCTCTCGTTGGCTAGCCCTCACTTCATATTACTCGCCAAACCCACTGGCTCCAGGTCATCTATAAATCTTTGCCAGGTTAAGCCCCGCCGTATCTCAGCTCACTGGTCACCATAGCAGCACCCACCCGTAACACGCGCTCCAGCAGGTATATTTCACTGGTCATCCCCAAAGCCAACACCTGCTTTGGCTGCCTTTCCTTCCAGTTCTCTGCTGCCAATGAGTGGAACGAATTGCAAAAATCACTGAAGCTGGAGACTCATATCTCCCTCACTAGCTTTAAGCACCACCTTACAGATCACTGCACCTGTACACAGCCCATCTGTAAATAGCCCATCCAACTACCTCATCCCCATACTGTTATTTATTTTTTATTTGTTTTCTCCTTTGCACCCCAGTATCTCTACTTGCACACTCGTCTTCTGCACATCTATCACGCCAGTGTTGAATTGCTATATTGTAATTATTTTGCCACTATGGCCTATTTATTGCCTTACCTCTCTTATCCTACTTCATTAGCATATGCTATACATAGATTTTTCTACTGTTTTATTGACTAGACGTTTGTTTATCCCATGTGTAACTCTGTGTTGCTGTTTGTGTCGCACTGCTTTGCTTTATCTTGGCCAGCTCGCAGTTGTAAATGAGAACTTGTTCTCAACTGGCCTACCTGGTTAAATAAAAGGTGAAATAAAAAAAATTTAAAACACTACCCAATGGGCACAATTCAGTTGAAAATATGTCAAAATGAAATATTTTCCCAATGCCATATGAATGTCAGATTTTGAATGTTTTTTTCCATCAACGAGGCAGTGCTGTGTCTGCAGCAGGGCATTATAGGTCATCCAAAGGAGGGAAACATTGAAGCTGTGTTCGGTCTGGGCTTCCCTCCCTGTCTGGGAGGAACAACACACACACGTTAAACACACACTATGGATACACACAGACACTAAATACTGGACACCACCTTACTACAAACACATGGCATCCAATGAGACAGGTTGCTATGTGTGGGTGTGAAGCCAGGTCCTTTCCAATTCGTTGATTCCATTGATGAGGAGCGTCTCGTAGCAATGATGAGTCTTTATGAAGATATTTATGGTCATCAGTTCACGCCCTGCCAGCTGCTATTGGACCATGCGAGGCACCCAACGAGGAAGTTCCACAAGTAACCCGGCCCGCTCCAGCTCACCTCCAACCTTATTGGACGAGCCTCAACACTGCTGGGCTCTCATTGGATGGTTTAGTCAGCGTCCCCATGCAACTGCAGTCTGTTAGTATATCTAATCAAAGAACTCTAGGGAGGTGGGGTTTAATAATGCTGTAGACCAGAGAACTCTAGGGAGGTGGGGGTTTATTAATGCTGTAGACCAGAGAACTCTAGGGAGGTGGGGTTTATTAATGCTCTAGACCAGAGAACTCTAAGGAGGTGGGGGTTTATTAATGCTGTAGACCAGAGAACTCTAGGGAGGTGGGGTTTATTAAAGCTCTAGACCAGAGAACTCTAGGGAGGTGGGGGTTTATTAATGCTGTAGACCAGAGAACTCTAAGGAGGTGGGGGTTTATTAATGCTGTAGACCAGAGAACTCTAAGGAGGGGCGGTTTATTAATGCTGTAGACCAGAGAACTCTAGGGAGATGGGGTTTATTAATGCTGTAGACCAGAGAACTCTAAGGAGGTGGGGGTTTATTAATGCTGTAGACCAGAGAACTCTAAGGAGGTGGGGGTTTATTAATGCTGTAGATCAGAGAACTCTAAGGAGGTGGGGGTTATTAATGCTGTAGACCAGAGAACTCTAGGGAGGTGGGGTTTATTAATGCTGTAGACCAGAGAACTCTAAGGAGGTGGGGGTTTATTAATGCTGTAGACCAGAGAACTCTAAGGAGGTGGGGGTTTATTAATGCTGTAGACCAGAGAACTCTAAGGAGGTGGGGTTTATTAATGCTGTAGACCAGAGAACTCTAGGAGGTGGGGTTTATTAATGCTGTAGACCAGAGAACTCTAGGGAGGTGGGGTTTATTAATGCTCTAGACCAGAGAACTCTAAGGAGGTGGGGTTTATTAATGCTCTAGACCAGAGAACTCTAAGGAGGTGGGGTTTATTAATGCTGTAGACCAGAGAACTCTAGGAGGTGGGGTTTATTAATGCTGTAGACCAGAGAACTCTAGGGAGGTGGGGGTTTATTAATGCTGTAGACCAGAAAACTCTAGGGAGGTGGGGTTTATTAATGCTGTAGACCAGAGAACTCTAGGGAGGTGGTGTTTATTAATGCTGTAGACCAGAGAACTCTAGGGAGGTGGGGTTTGTTAATGCTGTAGACCAGAGAACTCTAAGGAGGTGGGGGTTTATTAATGCTGTAGACCAGAGAACTCTATGGAGGTGGGGGTTTATTAATGCTGTAGACCAGAGAACTCTATGGAGGTGGGGGTTTATTAATGCTGTAGACCAGAGAACTCTAAGGAGGTGGGGGTTTATTAATGCTGTAGACCAGAGAACTCTAGGGAGGTGGGGGTTTATTAATGCTGTAGACCAGAGAACTCTAGGGAGGTGGGGGTTTATTAATGCTGTAGACCAGAGAACTCTAGGGAGGTGGGGGTTTATTAATGCTGTAGACCAGAGAACTCTAGGGAGGTTGGGTTTATTAATGCTGTAGACCAGAGAACTCTAGGGAGGTGGGGGTTTATTAATGCTGTAGACCAGAGAACTCTAAGGAGGTGGGGTTTATTAATGCTGTAGACCAGAGAACTCTAGGGAGGTGGGGGTTTATTAATGCTGTAGACCAGAGAACTCTATGGAGGTGGGGGTTTATTAATGCTGTAGACCAGAGAACTCTAAGGAGGTGGGTTTTATTAATGCTGTAGACCAGAGAACTCTATGGAGGTGGGGGTTTATTAATGCTGTAGACCAGAGAACTCTAGGGAGGTGGGGTTTATTAATGCTGTAGACCAGAGAACTCTAAGGAGGTGGGGGTTTATTAATGCTGTAGACCAGAGAACTCTAAGGAGGTGGGGTTTATTAATGCTGTAGACCAGAGAACTCTAAGGAGGTGGGGTTTATTAATGCTGTAGACCAGAGAACTCTAGGGAGGTGGGGGTTTATTAATGCTGTAGACCAGAGAACTCTAGGGAGGTGGGGTTTATTAATGCTGTAGACCAGAGAACTCTAGGGAGGTGGGGGTTTATTAATGCTGTAGACCAGAGAACTCTAGGGAGGTGGGGTTTATTAATGCTGTAGACCAGAGAACTCTAGGGAGGTGGGGGTTTATTAATGCTGTAGACCAGAGAACTCTAGGGATGTGGGGGTTTATTAATGCTGTAGACCAGAGAACTCTAGGGAGTTGGGGTTTATTAATGCTGTAGCCCAGAGAACTCTAAGGAGGTGGGGTTTATTAATGCTGTAGACCAGAGAACTCTAGGGAGGTGGGGTTTATTAATGCTGTAGACCAGAGAACTCTAGGGAGGTGGGGGTTTATTAATGCTCTAGACCAGAGAACTCTAGGGAGTTGGGGTTTATTAATGCTGTAGTCCAGAGAACTCTAGGGAGGTGGGGTTTATTAATGCTGTAGACCAGAGAACTCTAAGGAGGTGGGGTTTATTAATGCTGTAGACCAGAGAACTCTAAGGAGGTGGGGTTTATTAATGCTGTAGACCAGAGAACTCTAGGGAGGTGGGGTTTATTAATGCTGTAGACCAGAGAACTCTAAGGAGGTGGGGTTTATTAATGCTGTAGACCAGAGAACTCTAAGGAGGTGGGGTTTATTAATGCTGCAGACCAGAGAACTCTAGGGAGGTGGGGTTTATTAATGCTGTAGACCAGAGAACTCTAGGGAGTTGGGGTTTATTAATGCTGTAGACCAGAGAACTCTAGGGAGTTGGGGTTTATTAATGCTGTAGACCAGAGAACTCTAGGGAGTTGGGGTTTATTAATGCTGTAGACCAGAGAACTCTAAGGAGGTGGGGTTTATTAATGCTGTAGACCAGAGAACTCTAGGGAGTTGGGGTTTATTAATGCTGTAGCCCAGAGAACTCTAAGGAGGTGGGGTTTATTAATGCTGTAGACCAGAGAACTCTAGGGAGTTGGGGTTTATTAATGCTGTAGACCAGAGAACTCTAGGGAGTTGGGGTTTATTAATGCTGTAGCCCAGAGAACTCTAAGGAGGTGGGGTTTATTAATGCTGTAGACCAGAGAACTCTAGGGAGGTGGGGTTTATTAATGCTGTAGCCCAGAGAACTCTGGGGAGGTGGGGTTTATTAATGCTGTAGACGTAGTATTTTACACTAAACATGTGTTTCTGATGTTATTTATATTGATGACTGTGCTGGACTTATCCAATAAACTCCACAACATCCACTGTGTGTGTGTGTGTGTGTGTGTGTGTGTGTGTGTGTGTGTGTGTGTGTGTGTGTGTGTGTGTGTGTGTGTGTGTGTGTGTGTGTGTATGTGTGTGTGTGTGTGTGCGTGCGTGCGTGCGTGCGTGTGTGTGTCAGACAAATCAAGTGCTCAGAGGGGTTATTTAATTTTCTATTGATCATAGACATCCTTAAGACCTTATTAGACATTATGTTTCAAGGTGATCAGACCTCAGTAGACATTGTTTCAAGGTGATCAGACCTCAGTAGACATTATGTTTCAAGGTGATCAGACCTCAGTAGACATTATGTTTCAAGGTGATCAGACCTCAGTAGACATTATGTTTCAAGGTGATCAGACCTCAGTAGACATTATGTTTCAAGGTGTTCAGACCTCAGTAGACATTATGTTTCAAGGTGATCAGACCTCAGTAGACATTATGTTTCAAGGTGATCAGACCTCATTAGACATTATGTTTCAAGGTGATCAGACCTCATTTGACATTGTTTCAAGATGATCAGACCTCATTAGACATTATGTTTCAAGGTATTCAGACCTCATTAAACATTATGTTTCAAGGTGATCAGACCTCATTTGAAATTATGTTTCAAGATGATCAGACCTCATTAGACATTATGTTTCAAGGTATTCAGAGCTCATTAGACATTATGTTTCAAGTTGTTCTATGCAACATGTACTCAGCTATTTAATGTTGAAGCCATCTTAAATTATAATTTTCTTAGAGCACCTTTAACATCCTCATCACTACAAACCCTGGTTAAACACCATCATCATCATCATCATCATCATCATCAGTAAAGAGACCAACACTAGCCCTCACCATAGCAAATCACCATAGCAACCCCCTGTAGCAGCCAGAGGTTAGTTAACTCTACAGTTTGTCGTTACTGCAGGGCCACAACCAGAGGTTAGTTTACTCTACAGTTTGTAGTTACTGCAGGGCCACAACCAGAGGTTAGTTAACTCTACAGTTTGTAGTTACTGCAGGGCCACAACCAGAGGTTAGTTAACTCTACAGTTTGTAGTTACTGCAGGGCCCGTTCAGTTGCAGATAGAAATGCCATGAACAGAGTTGATGTAATTCCTTATTCTACACGTCAAAGGCATATTTGGTCTACAAAGGCTATTTCTATCTGAAGGATCCAAAACGTTGCATAACAAACACCATGGGCCCATACTGGCAAACATTAGAAAAAGTTTAAGTTCAAGGTTAAGTTTAAGCATCAGCCAATTAAAATGGTTGATGTAGTGTCATGTGCCAGAATGCTAAATTGTAGCTGGTCCCATCAGATAACCTGGCACACATTAGCCCTTTGCTAACCTTACCAGGTGGCAGATTATTTCCTGGAACAAATTCCTAATTAGCCTATCAAAGACCTTAGGGCTTGATTCAATCAGATCCGCATAGCGATTATTTTGAGGTGTTCGAAGGTAGAACTGCGTTAGAGCTGTTAAATCCAGGCTTTTGGGCAACACAAACACTTTTTACAGAAATGTCCTCGCTATTCAGATTCAATAAATTAGTCTGTCAATTTGAATTAAGCAAGCTACTGTAGTAAATTGTTCATTTTACATCTTGCCTAGCCTACTGTAGCCTATCTAGTAAATTGTTCATTTTACATCTTGCCTAGCCTACTGTAGCCTATCTAGTAAATTGTTCATTTTACATCTTGCCTAGCCTACTGTAGCCTATCTAGTAAATTGTTCATTTTACATCTTGCCTAGCCTACTGTAGCCTATCTAGTAAATTGTTCATTTTACATCTTGCCTAGCCTACTGTAGCCTATCTAGTAAATTGTTCATTTTACATCTTGCCTAGCCTACTGTAGCCTATCTAGTAAATTGTTCATTTTACATCTTGCCTAGCCTACTGTAGCCTATCTAGTAAATTGTTCATTTTACATCTTGCCTAGCCTACTGTAGCCTATCTAGTAAATTGTTCATTTTACATCTTGCCTAGCCTACTGTAGCCTATCTAGTAAATTGTTCATTTTACATCTTGCCTAGCCTACTGTAGCCTATCTAGTAAATTGTTCATTTTACATCTTGCCTAGCCTACTGTAGCCTATCTAGTAAATTGTTCATTTTACATCTTGCCTAGCCTACTGTAGCCTATCTAGTAAATTGTTCATTTTACATCTTGCCTAGCCTACTGTAGCCTATCTAGTAAATTGTTCATTTTACATCTTGCCTAGCCTACTGTAGCCTATCTAGTAAATTGTTCATTTTACATCTTGCCTAGCCTACTGTAGCCTATCTAACAGGCCTATCAGGAGTTATAGGCTACCTGCATCTAGCTAAGCAAACCATGGCAAAGTTTAATTACAATCATAAACCCAGATTGTATTTAGTAGCCTAGGCCTATTGAAATGACAAGTAAATCATACAGACAGGCCTAGCTATAGCTATTATCCACATATAACAGTTTGTATGACATCTGGCAGAGAATAAGGCTCAATTGACAGAATATATGTGTTTTTACAGTTCATCCAAGTGTTTCTTGCGGAGAGATGTTGATATTCTCTGTCCAACTTCATCACTAAAACTCCCGTCTGACTTATCTTATTACGACACAAGTTCCTTTATTACGTCGTGTTTAAAACACAGTATTATTTTAATGGAAAACCACATTTCGCTACAAATTACATCGCCATTCCTTCTTAATTCACTCAATAACGTTAAGGAAGGGTTAATGATCGCAAAGAGCAGCTTGTCACCGATTTGATGACTCCAACGATCTGATTGAATCGAGACCTTAAACTTGTGCTCCACAAACCAAAGGCTTTCTGTAATAGGTTGACTGGCCAGCATGTTCACCTTGTACACTTCACTAACTACCCTCCAAGTGGCAGTATAGAGTCCCTATCTCTCCTCAAATCCATTTTTATTTTTACCTTTATTTAACTTGGCAAGTCAGTTAAGAACAAATTGTTATTTTCAATGATGGCCTAGGAACAGTGGGTTAACAGCCTGTTTAGAGGCAGAACGACAGATTTGTACCTTGTCAGCTCGGGGATTTGAACTTGCAACCTTCCGGTTACTAGTCCAATGCTCTAACCACTAGGCTACCCTGCCGCCCCAAGAAGAATAGCGAAGGCACAGACTTTCAACTCCCTCCAAAGATTTTCTATGGGGTTGAGATCTGGAGGCTGGCTAGGCCACTCCAGGACCTTGAAATGCTTCTTACGAAGCCACTCCTTCCGGTTCATCCAAGCGGAAGGTACACAGCATCTGATTCAACCAATAAGAAGGGACATGTAGGATGGCTAACCTAACGTTGCAGGAGGAAAATAAATGACTAAGCGGTGTTTCCTTCTTTCTTGTCCTGACGAGAAAAACATTTTTACTGTCGGGGGGGTTCTCTTCTGTACTGTTCAACCTATCAAGTCAATATGGAGGAGGAGTTAAGATGGAGTGTCGCCTTGTTAACGTCCTAAAGTGGAAGTCATGTCACAGGCTGAGGAAGCTGCCCACTGAGGGTGACTACAGCGAACAGACAGAAAGTATAGGGTGTGTTCATAGGTGTGCTACTTTTGCAAACAGGGGACGCTCAGTTCTCATCTGAGCTAAGTTGGCAATCCTGGTCCACTGAAAAATGACGGAAAGCCCGCTTGGTGGAGTAGACGACAAGGCTGCCTGCTGGAGTAGACGACATGGTGGAGTAGACGACAATGCCTCCTGGTGGAGTAGACGACAAGGCTGCCTGGTGGAGTAGACGACAATGCCTCCTGGTGGAGTAGACGACAAGGCCGCCTGGTGGAGTATACGACAAGGCTGCCTGGTGGAGTAGACGACATGGTGGAGTAGACGACAAGGCCGCCTGGTGGAGTAGACGACAAGGCTGCCTGGTGGAGTAGACGACATGGTGGAGTAGACGACAAGGCCGCCTGGTGGAGTAGACGGCAAGGACGCCTGGTGGAGTAGATGGCAAGGCCGCCTGGTGGAGTAGACGACATGATGGAGTAGACGACAAGGCCGCCTGGTGGAGTAGACGACAAGGCTGCCTGGTGGAGTAGACAACATGGTGGAGTAGACGACAATGCCTCCTGGTGGAGTAGACGACAAGGCTGCCTGGTGGAGTAGACGACAAGGTGGAGTAGACGACAAGGCCGCCTGGTGGAGAAGACGACAAGGCTGCCTGGTGGAGTAGACGACAAGGCCGCCTGGTGGAGTAGACGGCAAGGACGCCTGGTGGAGTAGATGGCAAGGCCGCCTGGTGGAGTAGACGACATGATGGAGTAGACGACAAGGCCGCCTGGTGGAGTAGACGACAAGGCCGCCTGGTGGAGTAGACGACAAGGCCGCCTGGTGGAGTAGACGACAAGGCCGCCTGGTGGAGTAGACGACATGGTGGAGTAGACGACAAGGCCGCCTGGTGGAGTAGACGACAAGGCTGCCTGGTGGAGTAGACGACATGGTGGAGTAGACGACAAGGCCGCCTGGTGGAGTAGACGGCAAGGACGCCTGGTGGAGTAGATGGCAAGGCCGCCTGGTGGAGTAGACGACATGATGGAGTAGACGACCAGGCTGCCTGGTGGAGTAGACGACAAGGTGGAGTAGACGACAAGGCCGCCTGGTGGAGTAGACGACAAGGCCGCCTGGTGGAGTAGACGACAAGGCTGCCTGGTGGAGTAGACGACATGGTGGAGTAGACGACAAGGCCGCCTGGTGGAGTAGACGACAAGGCTGCCTGGTGGAGTTGACAACATGGTGGAGTAGACGACAAGGCCGCCTGATGGAGTAGACGACAAGGCCGCCTGGTGGAGTAGACGACATGGTGGAGTAGACGACAAGGCCGCCTGGTGGAGTAGATGACAAGGCCGCCTGGTGGAGTTGACGACATGGTGGAGTAGACGACAAGGCCGCCTGATGGAGTAGACGACAAGGCCGCCTGGTGGAGTAGACGACAAGGCCGCCTGGTGGAGTAGACGGCAAGGCCGCCTGGTGGAGTAGACGACATGGTGGAGTAGACGGCAAGGCCGCCTGGTGGAGTAGATGACAAGGTGGAGTAGACGACAAGGTGGAATAGACGACAAGGCCGCCTGGTGGAGTAGACGACAAGGTGGAGTAGACGACAAGGTGGAGTAGACGACAAGGCCGCCTGGTAGAGTAGACAACATGGTGGAGTAGACAACATGGTGGAGTAGACGACAAGGCCGCCTGGTGGAGTAGACGACAAGATGGAGTAGACGACAAGGTGGAGTAGACGACATGGTGGAGTAGACGACAAGGTGGAGTAGACGACATGGTGGAGTATACGACAAGGCCGCCTGGTGGAGTAGACGACATGGTGGAGTAGACGACAAGGCCGCCTGGTGGAGTAGACGACAAGGCAGCCTGGTGGAGTAGACGACAAGGCCGCCTGGTGGAGTAGGCGACATGGTGGAGTAGATGACAAGGCCGCCTGGTGGAATAGACGACATGGTGGAGTAGACGACAAGGTGGAGTAGACGACATGGTGGAGTAGATGACAAGGTGAAGTTGACGACATGGTGGAGTAGACGACAAGGCTGCCTGGTGGAATAGACGACATGGTGGAGTAGACGACAAGGCCGCCTGGTGGAGTAGACGACATGGTGGAGTAGACGACAAGGTGGAGTAGACGACATGGTGGAGTAGATGACAAGGTGAAGTTGACGACATGGTGGAGTAGACGACAAGGTGGAGTAGACAATAAGGCCGCCTGGTGGAGTAGGCGACATGGTGGAGTAGATGACATGGTGGAGTAGACAAGGCCGCCTGGTGGAGTAGACGGCAAGGCCGCCTGGTGGAGTAGACGTCAAGGCCGCCTGGTGGAGTAGACGACATGGTGGAGTAGACGGCAAGGCCGCCTGGTGGAGTAGACGGCAAGACCGCCTGGTGGAGTAGACGACTTGGTGGAGTAGACGACAAGGCCGCCTGGTGGAGTAGACGACAAGGCCGCCTGGTGGAGTAGACGGCAAGGCCGCCTGGTGGAGTAGACGACAAGGCCGCCTGGTGGAGTAGACGACAAGGCCGCCTGGTGGAGTAGACGACAAGGCCGCCTGGTGGAGTAGACGGCAAGGCCGCCTGGTGGAGTAGACGACAAGGCAGCCTGGTGGAGTAGACGACATGGTGGAGTAGACGGCAAGGCTGCCTGGTGGAGTAGATGACAAGGCTGCCTGGTGGAGTAGATGACAAGGCCGCCTGGTGGAGTAGATGACAGGGCCGCCTGGTGGAGTCGAAAGACAATCCAACACAGATGGAATAGTGAGAAACTATTTATTGATCTGACAATTTCCTTATCTGTAGTGTTTATCTGTAGTGTTTCAGTTAGGGGCAACCTTCGCCTCGAGCAGCTTTACAGTACTTCGTTAAAATAGCAAACCTTGCCTTCGTCCTTTACGTAGATCGCACAGGAGGTTGGTGGCACCGTAATCGGGGAGGATGGGCTCGTGGTAAAGGCTGGAGTGGAATGCTATCAAGTACATCAAACACATGGTTTCCATTCCAGCCATTTTTATGAGCCATCCTCCAATCAGCAGCCTCCAATGTTGTGATAAACACCTTGTGACAGTGTCACAATAGGTGTTAAATCTTGGGCCTCCAGCCCTGTATGAACTGTGTGATCTTGGTGACGTGCAATCGGCTGAGATGGAAGTCATGTGACAGGGTCTCCTCGTCGAGCTGAACCAGGAGGCTCCCGTCAACGCGCTCTCTCTGGAACACGCCCACCGCTGCCTCTGATAGGCCAATGAACCTCAGACTGGCAGACACCTCCTCCAATGAGAGGGCAGACAGGTCAGTGGGTGGGCGCCAGGCAGGGTCACTAGGCGGAGTCGACCCCTCGCATGTCCCGCCTCCCTCGGCGCCTCTGGAGAGCTCTGCTGTCTGATTGGTTGGTATAGGCTCTGGGGAAGGGCAGGGGGAGGGACTAGGGCGGTTAAAGGGGTTAAGTGCTCCGAAGGGAGCGAATCGACTCTGAGGGGGCGGAAGCCTCAGCCGGGAGAAGGAGGAGGAATTATAGCTCCACGGCTCCACCCAGGTGGCCTGCGCTGGCTGGGGATTGGCCAAGCTGTCAGCAGGGAGAGCAGGGATTGGCTCAGGGCTGATGTGGGAGGGGTCAGTCCAGGAACATGGATAACAGTAGATAGACGAGTCTGGAGGAGAGACAGAACAACTAGAGAGAGAAAGAGGGAAAGATGGAAAGAGAGAGAGAGGGAAGGATGAGAGAGAGGGATATGGTTAGTGTGTGTGTGTGTGTGTGTGTGTGTGTGTGTGTGTGTGTGTGTGTGTGTGTGTGTGTGTGTGTGTGTGTGTGTGTGTGTGTGTGTGTGTGTGTGTGTGTGTGTGTGTGTGTGTGTGTGTGTACCTGTTGGGTGGTCCAGAAGAGTAATAGGAGAGATGTGTCTGAGGGAAGCGGGGCGGGACCGGTGGACTGGGGGTGGGGCTTGGACAGGAAGGGGAGGAGTCTCCTTTACAGCATCGAGGAGGAACTGGAGGAGCGATCAGGAACCTGCACTCTTCTCTCACCTACACACACAACCACACACACACAACCACACACACACACACACACACACACACACACAACCACACACAACCACACAACCACACACACACACACACAACACACACACACACACACACACACACACACACACACACACACACACACACACACACACACACACACACACACACACACACACACACACACACACAATCACACACTGAGTATTTTCTATAGTCTGAAGAATTTCCAGAGGAATGTGCAAGGAATGTGTGTGTGTGTGTGTGTGTGTGTGTGTATGTGTGTGTGTGTTGGCATGCTGGTAAATGTCACTCTCAACCTTTCACTCCTGAAACACACTCTTCAGCATACAAACTGCATTGTTTGTTAGGGGCTTGTAAGTCAGCATTTCAAGGTAAGATCTACACTTCTTGTATTCTGCGCATGTGAATAATAAAGTTTTATTTGAAACACACAGAGTGAGTGTGTGTGTGACCAATTCCAGTAAGTGTGTATCAATAATTCAGTCTCATCCTGAGTTTAACAACCAGATGGAGAGAGAGAGAGAGTGGGTGGGGGGGATAGAGGGCTTTTTTTTTACACAAAGCCAACTTTAGCATGAAGATGGATAGAGGGCTTTTCTGACACAAAGCCTGATTTAGCATGAACAGCACCATTAAGGGTTTCCACCATTTTGAAGTTTCATCTTCTACTTCTGACAGTCGGAAGACAAACTGTGTTGTCTGAACAGGTATGAACCCAAGGTTGATGATTTACTGCCACCTGGAGGGTGTTGTCTGAACAGGTTTAAAGACAAGGTTGATGATTTACCGCCACCTGGAGGGTGTTGTCTGAACAGGTACAAAGTAAACTGAAGCATGGGAAGCATAGAAATAGCACACATAGAACAGATATGCCTTTTTTTAGACTTGCTTTCTATATGAATTTGGTGAGATCGTCCAAAACGTTACATATTGCAGCTTCAACAGCCTCCTACCGAGGCTCCTACCGAGGCTCAAGCCGAGGCTCCTACCGAGACTCCTGCCGAGGCTCAAGCCGAGACTCCTACCGAGGCTCCTACCGAGGCTCCGGCCGAGGCTCCTACTGAGGCTCCTACCGAGGCTCCTGGCGAGGCTCTAGCCGAGGCTACTACCGAGGCTCCTGCCGAGGCTCCTGCCGAGGCTCCTACCGAGACTCCTACCGAGGCTCCTGCCGAGGCTCCTACCGAGACTCCTACCGAGGCTCCTACCGAGGCTCTGGCCGAGGCTCCTACCGAGGCTCCGGCCGAGGCTCCTACCGAGGCTCCGAACGAGGCCCCTACCGAGGCTCCGGCCGAGGCTCCTAACGAGGCTCCGACCGAGGCCCCTACCGAGGCCCCTACCGGGGCTCCGACCGAGGCTCCGACCGAGGCCCCTACCGAGGCTCCGGCCGAGGCTCCTACCGAGGCTCCGACCGAGACCCCTACCGAGGCTCCAGCCGAGGCTCCTACCGAGGCTCCGACCGAGGCCCCTACCGAGGCCCCTACCGAGGCTCCGACCGAGGCCCATACCGAGGCCCCTACCGAGGCTCCTGCCGAGGCCCCTACCGAGGCTCCTGCCAAGGCTGCTACCGAGACTCTTACCGAGGCTCCTACCGAGGCTCTGGCCGAGGCTCCTACCGAGGCTCTGACCGAGGCCCCTACCGAGGCTCCGGCCGAGGCTCCTACCGAGGCTCATACCGAGGCCCCTACCGAGGCCCCGACCGAGACTCCGACCGAGGCCCCTACCGAGGCCCCTACCGAGACTCCTACCGAGGCTCCTGCCGAGGCCCCTACCGAGGCCCCTACCGAGGCCCCTACCGAGGCTCCGACCGAGGCCCCTACCGAGACTCCTACCGAGGCTCCTGCCGAGACTCCTACCGAGGCTCCTGCCGAGGCCCCTACCGAGGCCCCTACCGAGGCTCCGACCGAGGCCCCTACCGAGGCTCCTACCGAGGCCCCTACCGAGGCTCCGACCGAGGCCCCTACCGAGACCACTACCGAGGCCACTACCGAGGCTCCGACCGAGGCTCCAACCGAGGCCCCTACCGAGGCTCCGACCGAGGCCCCTTCCGAGGCTCCGACCATGCCCTACCGAGGCTCCGACCGAGGCTCCGACCGAGGCCCCTACCGAGGCTCCGACCGAGGCCCCTACCGAGGCCCCTACCGAGGCTCCGACCGAGGCCCCTACCGAGGCTCCTACTGAGGATCCTACCGAGGATCCTACCGAGGATCCTACCGAGGCTCCTACCGGGGCTCCGACCGAGGCTCCGACCGAGGCCCCTACCGAGGCCCCTACCGAGGCTCCGACCGAGGCCCCTACCGAGGCTCCTACTGAGGATCCTACCGAGGATCCTACCGAGGCTCCTGCCGAGGCTCCTGCCAAGGCCTCCTACCGAGGCCCCTACCGGGGCTCCGACCGAGGCTCCGACCGAGGCCCCTACCGAGGCTCCTACCGGGGCTCCGGCCGAGGCTCATACCGAGGCCCCTACCGATGCTCCTACCGAGGCCCCTACCGAGGCTCCTACCGAGGCCCCTACCGAGGCCCCTACCGAGGCTCATACCGAGGCCCCTACCGATGCTCCTACCGAGGCCCCTACCGAGGCTCCTACCGAGGCTCCGGCCGAGGATAATCATGTGCGTCCAGCTACACCCCCCTGTTGTTTTCTCAGAGGTGAAAAGTATGTTTTAAAACGATACGCAAGTAATCTTTTTATCTATAAAATGTCTGGCACAACTATTTTTCATTTCTTTTTACACATATAAATGTGATTCCAACCCTGTAAACATCATTTGGGCCTCCCAGGCGGTGTCACAGCCGGCCATGACCGGGAGCACCGTCCGGGGAGGGTTTGGCAGACCGGGTGCCTGCAAGCTGTCTGGGGTCATCAGTTGAACGGTGTTTCCTCTGATACGTTGGTTCGGTTGACTTCCGGGTTCAGCACGGTTTGGCGGTGCATGCTTCGGAGGACACGTCCTGATCTTCACCTCTACCGAGTTGCTGCACTGAGGCAAGGTCGTAACTATCAATTCGAAAACAGGTAAATGGGGTAAAACTGTTGAATAATCAAATAGTAAACGTAATTTGATTGATGACGTGCTAAAATGTAGGAGAGTCATTTCATACAAGCACAACGGTTTCCGCTCCTCGATTACCTTTGACCTTAATCAAAAGAAGGATTTGAGCAAAACAATTGATAATCTCCTTCAACCCTCCTAATGACCTGAATCGCCTTCATTCATTGGCTGATCCCTCCTAATGACCTGAATCGCCGCCATTCATTGGCTGATCCCTCCTAATGACCCAAATCGCCTTCATTCTCTTAATGACCTGGACGGAATTTGGTTCTTCCTTAACCTATAGGATGTCCCACCCAGTGGACTACTTACAAATGGAGACATCCCTCATTGGTGCTGCCCATGCTGTCACAGATAGGAGAGGTGCTCTCTAGGTATCTCTATGGCATAGATAGGAGAGGTGCTCTCTAGGTATCTCTATGGCATAGATAGGAGAGGTGCTCTCTAGGTATCTCTATGGCATAGATAGGAGAGGTGCTCTCTAGGTATCTCTTTGGCATAGATAGGAGAGGTGCTCTCTAGGTATCTCTATGGCATAGATAGGAGAGGTGCTCTCTAGGTATCTCTTTGGCATAGATAGGCGAGGGTATCTATATGGTATAGATAGGAGGGGCTCTCTAGGTATCTCTATGACAGAGGTCTCCAAAAGGTTGATCGCCAGCTACCAATAGCTCGCAGCCCACCTATAAGTAGCTCCCCAAACAATTCTGAAAGTACATGCAATGTTCACGTGTTCCACCGCAAACTGTCATAAACAAATCTCACAAGTATTAGACACCGCAAGCTCCCACCGCTGGTTAGCCACTATTGGTTTAAAAAGCCAAAAAACAAACACAATATCTACCAATTCATTTCCAGTAATATTGCCCCTGTCTTTCTGTGTGGTGCGCGTGTTTGTCTATTACTCCATGTGAAGCAAGTTGATGTTATAACCGTCTTGTGGGTTGACAGAAATACTAGATACTAGACTATGTATGTATAGTAATGTATCTATGTAATACTAGACTAGGTAGAAATACTTTCCCCAAAACCTTCCCAATTAAAGCTGCAATATGTCCCTATTTGGGCAACCCAACCAAATTCACATAGAAATGTATGTTATAGATCTGTCATTATCATTTAAAGCAAGTCTAAGAAGTGGTAGATCTGTTCTATGTGAGCAATTTCTATGCGTCCCGTTCTTAAGATTTGTTTTTGCATCTTTTTTACAATTGTCTTTGCATAGTGCATCTTGAAATGTTAACTGCAAAGTAGGCTCACCTGGCAGAAGTACATAATTTGTATCTATTATTTGCAAACGTTGCCATGAAATGAGCAGCAGCAGTCCACAACCATCACTAGACCGGCAAGTTAGACAGCACATTCCTCACTTGCTCGATGCACAATGAGGGGGGAAATCGACATTTGTTAGTCCTTCCAAACATAAAAAATAAGGTATTTAATGTGATGAAAAACACTCAGCCCACGTTGTTTCTCTATGAAAAACAAATAAAAATGTAGAAACAGGGGGGGTGGAAAAAAACATAGTGCACTACTTTTTCTTCACGAAGGACCCGGGAAGAGTAGCAGGGGAGAAGAGAAGAACGGGCCTATCTCTATGGCATAGATAGGAGAGGTGCTCTCTAGGAATCTCTATGGTATAGATAGGAGAGGTGCTCTCTAGGTATCTCTATGGTATAGATAGGAGAGGTGCTCTCTAGGTATCTCTATGATATAGATAGGTGAGGGTATCACGGTATAGATAGGAGAGGTGCTCTCTAGGAATCTCTATGGTATAGATAGGAGAGGTGCTCTCTAGGTATCTCTATGATATAGATAGGCGAGGGTATCTCTATGGTATAGATATACTAGAGAGAGCACCTCTCCTCTCTCTGGTATAGACGGAGAGGTGCTCTCTAGGTATCAATATAGTATAGATAGAGATACCTAGAGAGCACCTCTCGTATGATATAGATAGGCGAGGGTATCACGGTATAGATAGGAGAGGTGCTCTGTAGGAATCTCTATGGTATAGATAGGAGAGGGAATCTCTAGGTATCTCTATGGGAGAGACTCACTGCGTCTGATTTTGGAGGTACAGGCGGCGGGGTTGATACTCTTGTCACCATGGCGAGGCGGGCAGTCCCCAGCAATCCATCCAAAGAGGAAGAGGAATGGACGGAGATGCGGTTTGGCTCTGCCTTCCCCAGGCCCTCTGCAGTCTGATTGGTCCACAGTTCCTCGTAGGGGATCTCTTCACTGGTCTGCAGCTCAGCCTCTGTCCAATTGGGAGAGAGGTACTCTGTCCCCTCCCCTAGAGAGTCTCTGCAGCGTTGCGATTGGCTGATGTTGTCTGTAACTCCGCCCCCAGCGAACACACACACGGACAGCAGCTGAGAGTCCTGCGCTGACACACACACACCTCCCCTCCGCGGGCTCACACACACACCGTCCTCGCTCACACACACTCTCTCCTCGCTGAGTTCTGGACGCGTCTCACGGACGGCTCGGCTGTACCCATCAGGGTCGAAGCTGGCATGCTGCCGTAGCAACAGGCTGTCTGTAGTTGCCGAGGGCGTAGCCACAGAGAAGCGCGGCATGCAGCGTAGCAACAGGAAGTGGGAGGGAACCAGTTGTATTGGTCGTAGGACGAGACACAACACCACTGTCTTACTGACAATGTTCAACAGCTTGTAGCGATGCCCCTCTCTCACCTGGAGTCAGACAGAATCACACAGTTAGTCACCTACAGTACAGGACACAGTTACACAGTTAGTCACCTACAGTACAGAACACAGTTAGTCACCTACAGTACAGGACACAGTGAGTCACCTACAGTACCGAACACAGTTAGTCATCTACAGTACAGAACACAGTTAGTCACCTACAGTACAGAACACAGTTAGTCACCTACAGCACAGAACACAGTCACCTACAGTACCGAACACAGTTAGTCATCTACAGTACCGAACACAGTTAGTCACCTACAGTACAGGACACAGTGAGTCACCTACAGTACAGAACACAGTTACACAGGTAGTCACCTACAGTACAGAACACAGTTACACAGTCAGTCACCTACAGTACAGAACACAGTTAGTCACCTACAGTACAGAACACAGTGACACAGTTAGTCCCCTACAGTACAGAACAGAGTTACACAGTTAGTCCCCTACAGTACAGACCACAGTCACCTACAGTACAGGACACAGTTAGTCACCTACAGTACCGAACACAGTTAGTCATCTACAGTACAGAACACAGTTAGTCATCTACATTACAGAACACAGTTAGTCACCTACAGTACAGAACACAGTTAGTCACCTACAGTACAGGACACAGTTAGTCACCTACAGTACAGGACAGAGTTACACAGTTAGTCACCTACAGTACAGGACACAGTTAGTCAAATACAGTACAGGACACAGTTAGTCACCTACAGTACCGAACACAGTTAGTCACCTACAGTACAGAACACAGTTAGTCACCTACAGTACAGAACACAGTTAGTCACCTACTGTACAGAACACAGTTACACAGTTAGTCACCTACAGTACAGGACACAGTTAGTCACCTACAGTACCGAACACAGTTAGTCATCTACAGTACAGAACACAGTTAGTCACCTACAGTACAGAACACAGTTAGTCACCTACAGTACAGAACACAGTTAGTCACCTACAGTACAGAACACAGTGAAACAGTTAGTCCCCTACAGTACAGAACAGAGTTACACATTTAGTCCCCTACAGTACAGAACACAGTTAGTCACCTACAGTACAGAACACAGTTACACAGTCAGTCACCTACAGTACAGAACACAGTTAGTCACCTACAGTACAGAACACAGTGAAACAGTTAGTCACCTACAGTACAGACCACAGTCACCTACATTACAGAACACAGTTTGTCCCCTACAGTACAGAACACAGTTTGCCCCCTACAGTACAGAACACAGTTACACACCTACAGTACAGAACACAGTTACACAGTCAGTCACCTACAGTACAGAACATAACACAGTTAGTCACCTACAGTACAGAACACAGTTAGTCACCTACAGTACAGAACACAGTTTGTCCCCTACAGTACAGAACACAGTTACACACCTACAGTACAGAACACAGTTACACAGTCAGTCACCTACAGTACAGAACATAACACAGTTAGTCACCTACAGTACAGAACACAGTTAGTCACCTACAGTACAGAACACAGTTTGTCCCCTACAGTACAGAACACAGTTACACACCTACAGTACAGAACACAGATACACAGTTAGTCAACTACAGTACAGAACACAGTTAGTCACCTACAGTACAGGACACAGTTAGTAACCTACAGTACAGAACACAGTTACACACATACAGTACAGTACAGAACACAGTTACACAGTCAGTCACCTACAGTACAGAACACAGTTACACAGTTGGTCACCTACAGTACAGAACACAGTTAGTCCCCTACAGTACAGAACACAGTTAGTCCACTACAGTACAGAACACAGTTAGTCCCCTACAGTACAGAACACAGTTAGTCCCCTACAGTACAGAACAAAGTTACACAGTTAGTCCCCTACAGTACACAACACAGTTACACAGTTAGTTACCTACAGTACAGACCACAGCTACCTACAGTACAGAACACAGTTAGTCCCCTACAGTACAGAACACAGTTAGTCATCTACAGTACAGAACACAGTAAGTAACCTACAGTACAGAACACAGTTAGTCATCTACAGTACAGAACACAGTTACACACATACAGTACAGAACACAGTTAGTCACCTACAGTACAGGACACAGTTAGTCACCTACAGTACTGAACACAGTTAGTCATCTACAGTACAGAACACAGTTAGTCGCCTACAGTACAGAACACAGTTACACAGTCAGTCACCTACAATACAGAACACAGTTAAACAGTCAGTCACCTACAGTACAGAACACAGTTACACACCTACAGTACAGAACACAGATACACAGTTAGTCATCTACAGTACAGAACACAGTTAGTCGCCTACAGTACAGAACACAGTTACACACTTAATCACCTACAGTACAGAACACAGTTACACAGTCAGTCACCTACAGTACAGAACACAGTTACACACCTACAGTACAGAACACAGATACACAGTTAGTCATCTACAGTACAGAACACAGTTAGTCGCCTACAGTACAGAACACAGTTACACAGTCAGTCACCTACAGTACAGAACACAGTTAAACAGTCAGTCACCTACAGTACAGAACACAGTTAGTCATCTGCATTACAGAACACAGTTTGTCACCTTCAGTGCAGAACACAGTTAGTCACCTACAGTACAGAACACATTTAGTCACCTTCAGTACAGAACATAGTTACACAGTTAGTCACTTACAGTACAGAACACAGTTACACAGTCAGTCACCTACAGTACAGAACACAGTTACACACCTACAGTACAGAACACAGATACACAGTTAGTCAACTACAGTACAGAACACAGTTAGTCATCTACAGTACAGGACACAGTTAATAACCTACAGTACAGAACACAGTTACACACCTACAGTACAGTACAGAACACAGTTACACAGTCAGTCACCCACAGTACAGAACACAGTTACACAGTCAGTCACCTACAGTACAGAACACAGTTAGTCACCTACAGTACAGAACACAGTTTGCCCCCTACAGTACAGAACACAGTTACACACCTACAGTACAGAACACAGTTACACAGTCAGTCACCTACAGTACAGAACATAACACAGTTAGTCACCTACAGTACAGAACACAGTTAGTCACCTACAGTACAAAACACAGTTACACACCTACAGTACAGAACACAGATACACAGTTAGTCAACTACAGTACAGAACACAGTTTGTCACCTACAGTACAGGACACAGTTAGTAACCTACAGTACAGAACACAGTTACACACCTACAGTACAGTACAGAACACAGTTACACAGTCAGTCACCCACAGTACAGAACACAGTTACACAGTCAGTCAGCTACAGTACACAACACAGTTAGTCCCCTACAGTACAGAACACAGTTAGTCCACTACAGTACAGAACACAGTTAGTCCACTACAGTACAGAACAGTTACATAGTTAGTTCCCCAGAGTACAGAACAAAGTTACACAGTTAGTACCCTACAGTACAGACCACAGTCCCCTACAGTACACAACACAGTTACACAGTTAGTTACCTACAGTACAGAACACAGCTACCTACAGTACAGAACACAGTTAGTCCCCTACAGTACAGAACACAGTTAGTCATCTACAGTACAGAACACAGTTACACACATACAGTACAGAACACAGTTAGTCACCTACAGTACAGGACACAGTTAGTCACCTACAGTACTGAACACAGTTAGTCATCTACAGTACAGAACACAGTTAGTCATCTACAGTACAGAACACAGTTAAACAGTCAGTCACCTACAGCACAGAACACAGTTAGTCACTTACAGTACAGAACACAGTTTGTCCCCTACAGTACAGAACACAGTTACACACCTACAGTACAGAACACAGATACACAGTTAGTCAACTACAGTACAGAACACAGTTAGTCACCTACAGTACAGGACACAGTTAGTAACCTACAGTACAGAACAGAGTTACACACCTACAGTACAGTACAGAACACAGTTACACAGTCAGTCACCCACAGTACAGAACACAGTTACACAGTTGGTCACCTACAGTACAGAACACAGTCAGTCACATACAGTACAGAACACAGTTACACAGTTAGTCATCTACAGTACAGAACACAGTTAGTCCCCTACAGTACAGAACAGTTACATAGTTCGTTCCCCACAGTACAGAACAAAGTTACACAGTTAGTTACCTACAGTACACAACACCGTTACACAGTTAGTTACCTACAGTACACAACACAGTTACACAGTCAGTCACCCACAGTACAGAACACAGTTACACGGTCAGTCACCTACAGTACAGAACACAGTTACACAGTTGGTCACCTACAGTACAGAACACAGTTAGTCCACTACAGTACAGAACACAGTTAGTCACTTACAGTACAGAACACAGTTACACAGTTTGTCCCCTACAGTACAGAACACAGTTAAACAGTCAGTCACCTACAGCACAGAACACAGTTAGTCACTTACAGTACAGAACACAGTTAGTGATCTGCATTACAGAACACAGTTTGTCACCTTCAGTGCAGAACACAGTTAGTCACCTACAGTACAGAACACATTTAGTCACCTACAGTACAGAACACAGTTACACAGTCAGTCACCTACAGTACAGAAAACAGTTAGTCACCTACAGTACAGAACACAGTTACACAGTTAGTCACCTACAGTACAGAACACAGTTAGTCACCTACAGTACAGAACACAGTTAGTCACCTACAGTACAGAACACAGTTAGTCACCTACAGTACAGAACACAGTTACACACTTAGTCACCTACAGTACAGAACACAGTTACACAGTCATTCACCTACAGTACAGAACACAGTTAGTCACCTAGAGTACAGAACAGAGTTACACAGTCAGTCCCCTACAGTACAGACCACAGTCACCTACAGCACAGAAAACAGTTAGTCATCTACATTACAGAACACAGTTAGTCCCCTACAGTACAGAACACAGTTTGCCCCCACCAGTACAGAACACAGTTACACACCTACAGTACAGAACACAGTTACACAGTCAGTCACCCACAGTACAAAACACAGTTACACAGTCAGTCACCCACAGTACAGAACACAGTTACACAGTCAGTCACCTACAGCACAGAACACAGTTACACAGTCAGTCACCTACAGTACAGAACACAGTTAGTCCCCTACAGTACAGAACACAGTTAGTCATCTACATTACAGAACACAGTTAGTCACCTTCAGTACAGAACATAGTTACACAGTTAGTCACCTACAGTACAGAACACAGATACACAGTTAGTCAACTACAGTACAGAACACAGTTAGTCACCAACAGTACAGGACACAGTTAATAACCTACAGTACAGAACACAGTTACACACCTACAGTACAGTACAGAACACAGTTACACAGTCAGTCACCCACAGTACAGAACACAGTTACACAGTCAGTCACCTACAGTACACAACACAGTTACACAGTTAGTTACCTACAGTACAGACCACAGTTACCTACAGTACAGAACACAGTTAGTCCCCTACAGTACAGAACACAGTTAGTCATCTACAGTACAGAACACAGTTAGTCGCCTACAGTACAGAACACAGTTACACAGTCAGTCACCTACAGTACAGAACACAGTTAAACAGTCAGTAACCTACAGCACAGAACACAGTTAGTCACTTACAGTACAGAACACAGTTAGTGATCTGCATTACAGAACACAGTTTGTCACCTTCAGTGCAGAACACAGTTAGTCACCTACAGTACAGAACACATTTAGTCACCTACAGTACAGAACACAGTTACACAGTCAGTCACCTACAGTACAGAAAACAGTTAGTCACCTACAGTACAGAACACAGTTACACAGTTAGTCACCTACAGTACAGAACACAGTTAGTCACCTACAGTACAGAACACAGTTAGTCACCTACAGTACAGAACACACTTAGTCACCTACAGTACAGAACACAGTTACACAGTCATTCACCTACAGTACAGAACACAGTTAGTCACCTAGAGTACAGAACAGAGTTACACAGTCAGTCCCCTACAGTACAGACCACAGTCACCTACAGTACAGAAAACAGTTAGTCATCTACATTACAGAACACAGTTAGTCCCCTACAGTACAGAACACAGTTTGCCCCCACCAGTACAGAACACAGTTACACACCTACAGTACAGAACACAGTTACACAGTCAGTCACCCACAGTACAAAACACAGTTACACAGTCAGTCACCCACAGTACAGAACACAGTTACACAGTCAGTCACCTACAGCACAGAACACAGTTACACAGTCAGTCACCTACAGTACAGAACACAGTTAGTCCCCTACAGTACAGAACACAGTTAGTCCACTACAGTACAGAACACAGTTAGTCACCTACAGTACAGAACACAGTTAGTTACCTACAGTACAGACCACAGTCACCTACAGTACAGAACACAGTTAGTCACCTACAGTACAGAACACAGTAAGTAACCTACAGTACAGAACACAGTTAGTCATCTACAGTACAGAACACAGTTACACACATACAGTACAGAACACAGTTAGTAACCTACAGTACAGGACACAGTTAGTCACCTACAGTACAGAACACAGTAAGTAACCTACAGTACAGAACAGAGTTAGTCATCTACAGTACAGAACACAGTTAGTCACCTACAGTACAGGACACAGTTAGTAACCTACAGTACAGAACACAGTTACACACCTACAGTACAGTACAGAACACAGTTACACAGTTAGTCCCCTACAGTACAGAACACAGTTAGTCCCCAACAGTACAGAACACAGTTAGTCCCCTACAGTACAGAACAGTTACATAGTTAGTTCCCTACAGTACAGACCACAGTTACACAGTTGGTCACCTACAGTACAGAACACAGTTAGTCCCCTACAGTACAGACCACAGTCACCTACAGTACAGAACACCGTTAGTCCCCTACAGTACAAAAACACAGTTAGTCATCTACAGTACAGAACACAGTAAGTAACCTACAGTACAGAAAACAGTTAGTCATCTACAGTACAGAACACAGTTACACACATACAGTACAGAACACAGTTAGTCACCTACAGTACAGGACACAGTTAGTCACCTACAGTACCGAACACAGTTAGTCATCTACAGTACAGAACACAGTTAGACACCTACTGTACAGGACACAGTTAGTAACCTACAGTACAGAACACAGTTACACACCTACAGTACAGCACACAGTTACACAGTCAGTCACCCACAGTACAGAACACAGTTACACAGTCAGTCACCTACAGTACAGAACACAGTTACACAGTTGGTCACCTACAGTACAGAATACAGTTAGTCCCCTACAGTACAAAACACAGTTAGTCCACTACAGTACAGAACACAGTTAGTCACCTACAGTACAGAACACAGTTAGTCCCCTACAGTACAGAACACAGTCATCAACAGTACAGAACACAGTTAGTCCCCTACAGTACAAAACACAGTTAGTCCACTACAGTACAGAACACAGTTGGTCCCCTACAGTACAGAATACAGTTAGTCCCCTACAGTACAAAACACAGTTAGTCCACTACAGTACAGAACACAGTTAGTCACCTACAGTACAGAACACAGTTAGTCCCCTACAGTACAGAACACAGTTAGTCATCAACAGTACAGAACACAGTTAGTCCCCTACAGTACAAAACACAGTTAGTCCACTACAGTACAGAACACAGTTGGTCCCCTACAGTACAGAACACAGTTAGTCCCCTACAGTACAGAACAGTTACATAGTTAGTTCCCCACAGTACAGAACAAAGTTACAAAGTTAGTCCCCTACAGTACAAAACACAGTTACACAGTTAGTTACCTACAGTACAGACCACAGTCACCTACAGTACAGAACACCGTTAGTCCCCTACAGTACAGAACACAGCTAGTCATCTACAGTACAGAACACAGTTACACAGTAAGTAACCTACAGTACAGAACACAGTTACACAGTTAGTCATCTACAGTACAGAACACAGTAAGTAACCTACAGTACAGAACACAGTTACACAGTTAGTCATCTACAGTACAGAACACAGTTACACACATACAGTACAGAACACAGTTAGTCACCTACAGTACAGAACACAGTTAGTCCCCTACAGTACAGAACAGTTACATAGTTAGTTCCCCACAGTACAGAACACAGTTAGTCATCTACAGTACAGAACACTGTAAGTAACCTACAGTACAGAACACAATTAGTCATCTACAGTACAGAACACAGTTACACACATACAGTACAGAACACAGTTAGTCACCTACAGTACAGGACACAGTTAGTCACCTACAGTACCGAACACAGTTAGTCATCTACAGTACAGAACACAGTTAGTCGCCTACAGTACAGAACACAGTTACACAGTCAGTCACCTACAGCACAGAACACAGTTAGTCACCTACAGTACAGAACACAGTTAGTCGCCTACAGTACAGAACACAGTTACACAGTCAGTCACCTACAGCACAGAACACAGTTAGTCACTTACAGTACAGAACACAGTTAGTCATCTACATTACAGAACACAGTTTGTCACCTTCAGTGCAGAACACAGTTAGTCACCTACAGTACAGAACACATTTAGTCACATTCAGTACAGAACATAGTTACACAGTTAGTCACTTACGGTACAGAACACAGTTACACAGTCAGTCACCTACAGTACAGAACACAGTTAGTCACCTACAGTACAGAACACATTTAGTCACCTACAGTACAGAACACAGTTCGTCATCTACAGTACATAACACAGTTAGTCACCTACAGCACAGAACACAGTTAGTCATCTACAGGACAGAACACACAGTTACACAGTTAGTCACCTACAGCACAGAACACAGTTAGTCATCTACAGTACATAACACAGTTAGTCACCTACAGTCCAGAACACAGTTAGTCACCTACAGTACAGAACACAGTTACACAGTTAGTCACCTACAGTACAGAACACAGTTAGTTATCTACAGTACAGAACACAGTTAGTCATCTATAGTACAGTACACAGTTAGCCACCTACAGTACAGAACACAGTTACACAGTTAGTCACCTACAGTACAGAATGCAGTTAGTCATCTACAGTATAGAACACAGTTAGTCATCTACAGGACAGAACACACAGTTACACAGTTAGTCACCTACAGTACAGAACACAGTTAGTCACCTACAATACAGAACGCAGTTAGTTACCAAGAGTACAGAACACACAGTTTGTCATCTACAGTACAGAACACAGTTAGTCATCTACAGTACAGAACACAGTGAGTCACCTACAGAATAGAACACAGTTAGTCATCTACAGTACAGAACATACAGTTACACAGTTAGTCCCCTACAGTACAGAACACACAGTTACACAGTTGGTCACCTACAGTACAGAACACAGTTAGTCACCTACAATACAGAACGCAGTTAGTTACCAAGAGTACAGAACACACAGTTTGTCATCTACAGTACAGAACACAGTTAGTCATCTACAGTACAGAACACAGTGAGTCACCTACAGAATAGAACACAGTTAGTCATCTACAGGACAGAACACACAGTTACACAGTTAGTCACCTACAGTACAGAACACAGTTAGTCACCTACAATACAGAACGCAGTTAGTTACCAAGAGTACAGAACACACAGTTTGTCATCTACAGTACAGAACACAGTTAGTCATCTACAGTACAGAACACAGTGAGTCACCTACAGAATAGAACACAGTTAGTCATCTACAGGACAGAACACACAGTTACACAGTTAGTCACCTACAGTACAGAACACAGTTAGTCATCTACAGTACAGAACCCACAGTTACACAGTTAGTCCCCTACAGTACAGAACACAGTTACACAGTTCGTCACCTACAGTACAGAACATAGTTACACAGTTCGTCACCTACAGAACATAACACAGTTAGTCACCTACAGCACAGAACACAGTTTGTCCCATACAGTACAGAACACAGTTACACACCTACAGTACAGAACACAGTTACACAGTTCGTCACCTACAGTACAGAACATAGTTACACAGTTCGTCACCTACAGAACATAACACAGTTAGTCACCTACAGCACAGAACACAGTTAGTCACCTACAGTACAGAACACAGTTAGTCGCCTACAGTACAGAACACAGTTACACAGTCAGTCACCTACAGCACAGAACACAGTTAGTCACTTACAGTACAGAACACAGTTAGTCATCTACATTACAGAACACAGTTTGTCACCTTCAGTGCAGAACACAGTTAGTCACCTACAGTACAGAACACATTTAGTCACATTCAGTACAGAACATAGTTACACAGTTAGTCACTTACGGTACAGAACACAGTTACACAGTCAGTCACCTACAGTACAGAACACAGTTAGTCACCTACAGTACAGAACACATTTAGTCACCTACAGTACAGAACACAGTTCGTCATCTACAGTACATAACACAGTTAGTCACCTACAGCACAGAACACAGTTAGTCATCTACAGGACAGAACACACAGTTACACAGTTAGTCACCTACAGCACAGAACACAGTTAGTCATCTACAGTACATAACACAGTTAGTCACCTACAGTCCAGAACACAGTTAGTCACCTACAGTACAGAACACAGTTACACAGTTAGTCACCTACAGTACAGAACACAGTTAGTTATATACAGTACAGAACACAGTTAGTCATCTACAGTACAGTACACAGTTAGCCACCTACAGTACAGAACACAGTTACACAGTTAGTCACCTACAGTACAGAATGCAGTTAGTCATCTACAGTATAGAACACAGTTAGTCATCTACAGGACAGAACACACAGTTACACAGTTAGTCACCTACAGTACAGAACACAGTTAGTCACCTACAATACAGAACGCAGTTAGTTACCAAGAGTACAGAACACACAGTTTGTCATCTACAGTACAGAACACAGTTAGTCATCTACAGTACAGAACACAGTGAGTCACCTACAGAATAGAACACAGTTAGTCATCTACAGTACAGAACATACAGTTACACAGTTAGTCCCCTACAGTACAGAACACACAGTTACACAGTTGGTCACCTACAGTGCAGAACGCAGTTAGTCACCTGCAGTACAGAACACAGTTAGTCATCTACAGGACAGAACACACAGTTACACAGTTAGTCACCTACAGTACAGAACACAGTTAGTCATCTACAGTACAGAACCCACAGTTACACAGTTAGTCCCCTACAGTACAGAACACAGTTACACAGTTCGTCACCTACAGTACAGAACATAGTTACACAGTTCGTCACCTACAGAACATAACACAGTTAGTCACCTACAGCACAGAACACAGTTTGTCCCATACAGTACAGAACACAGTTACACACCTACAGTACAGAACACAGTTACACAGTTAGTCAACTACAGTACTGAACACAAGTTAGTCCCCTACAGTACAGAATACAGTTACACAGTCAGTCACCCACAGTACAGAACACAGTAACACAGTCAGTCACCTACAGTACAGAACACATTTACACAGTTGGTCACCTACAGTACAGAACACAGTCAGTCACCTACAGTACAGAACACATTTACACAGTTGGTCACCTACAGTACAGAACACAGTCAGTCACCTACAGTACAGAACACAGTTACACAGTTTGTCACCTACAGTACAGAACATAGTTACACAGTTCGTCACCTACAGAACATAACACAGTTAGTCACCTACAGCACAGAACACAGTTTGTCCCATACAGTACAGAACACAGTTACACACCTACAGTACAGAACACAGTTACACAGTTAGTCAACTACAGTATTGAACACAAGTTAGTCCCCTACAGTACAGAATACAGTTACACAGTCAGTCACCCACAGTACAGAACACAGTAACACAGTCAGTCACCTACAGTACAGAACACATTTACACAGTTGGTCACCTACAGTACAGAACACAGTCAGTCACCTACAGTACAGAACACATTTACACAGTTGGTCACCTACAGTACAGAACACAGTCAGTCACCTACAGTACAGAACACAGTTAGTCATCTATAGTACAGAACACAGTTAGTCAACAACAGTACAGAACACAGTTATTCACCGACAGTACAGAACACAGTTACACAGTTAGTCACCTACAGTACAGACCACAGTCACCTACAGTACAGAACACAGTTATTCCATTACAGTACAGAACACAGTTAGTCATCTACAGTACAGAACACAGTCAGTCACCTACAGTACAGTACAGAACAGTTACATAGTTAGTTCCCTACAGTACAGAACAAAGTTACACAGTTAGTCCCCTACAGTACACAACACAGTTAGTCATCTATAGTACAGAACAAAGTTACACAGTTAGTCCCCTACAGTACACAACACAGTTAGTCATCTATAGTACAGAACAAAGTTACACAGTTAGTCCCCTACAGTACAGACCACAGTCACCTACAGTACAGAACACAGTGAGTCCCCTACAGTACAGAACACAGTTAGTCATCTATAGTACAGAACACAGTTAGTCATCAACAGTACAGAACACAGTTATTCACCGACAGTACAGAACCCACAGTTACACAGTTAGTCCCCTACAGTACAGAACACAGTTACACAGTTTGTCACCTACAGTACAGAACATAGTTACACAGTTCGTCACCTACAGAACATAACACAGTTAGTCACCTACAGCACAGAACACAGTTTGTCCCATACAGTACAGAACACAGTTACACACCTACAGTACAGAACACAGTTACACAGTTAGTCAACTACAGTATTGAACACAAGTTAGTCCCCTACAGTACAGAATACAGTTACACAGTCAGTCACCCACAGTACAGAACACAGTAACACAGTCAGTCACCTACAGTACAGAACACATTTACACAGTTGGTCACCTACAGTACAGAACACAGTCAGTCACCTACAGTACAGAACACATTTACACAGTTGGTCACCTACAGTACAGAACACAGTCAGTCACCTACAGTACAGAACACAGTTAGTCATCTATAGTACAGAACACAGTTAGTCAACAACAGTACAGAACACAGTTATTCACCGACAGTACAGAACACAGTTACACAGTTAGTCACCTACAGTACAGACCACAGTCACCTACAGTACAGAACACAGTTATTCCATTACAGTACAGAACACAGTTAGTCATCTACAGTACAGAACACAGTCAGTCACCTACAGTACAGTACAGAACAGTTACATAGTTAGTTCCCTACAGTACAGAACAAAGTTACACAGTTAGTCCCCTACAGTACACAACACAGTTAGTCATCTATAGTACAGAACAAAGTTACACAGTTAGTCCCCTACAGTACACAACACAGTTAGTCATCTATAGTACAGAACAAAGTTACACAGTTAGTCCCCTACAGTACAGACCACAGTCACCTACAGTACAGAACACAGTGAGTCCCCTACAGTACAGAACACAGTTAGTCATCTATAGTACAGAACACAGTTAGTCATCAACAGTACAGAACACAGTTATTCACCGACAGTACAGAACACTGTTACACAGTTAGTCACCTACAGTACAGACCACAGTCACCTACAGTACAGAACACAGTTATTCCATTACAGTACAGAACACAGTTAGTCATCTACAGTACAGAACACAGTTAGTTACCTATAGTACAGAACACAGTTAGTCCCCTACAGTACAGAACAGTTACATAGTCCCCTACAGTACAGACCACAGTCACCTACAGTACAGAACACAGTTAATCATCTACATTACAGAACACAGTTAGTCACCTACAGTACAGAACACAGTTAGTCACCTACAGTACAGAACACAGTTAGTCATCTACAGTACAGAACACAGTTAGTCATCTATAGTACAGAACACAGTTACACAGTTAGTCCCCTACAGTACAGAACAGTTACATAGTTAGTCACCTACAGTACAGACCACAGTCATCTACAGTACAGAACACAGTTAGTCATCTATAGTACAGAACACAGTTAGTCATCTATAGTACAGAACACAGTTAGTCATCTACAGTACAGAACACAGTTAGTCATCTATAGTACAGAACACAGTTACATAGTTAGTCCCCTACAGTACAGAACAGTTACATAGTTGGTCATCTACAGTACAGAACACAGTTAGTCATCTATAGTACAGAACACAGTTAGTCCCCTACAGTACAGAACAGTTACATAGTTAGTTCCCTACAGTACAGACCACAGTCACCTACAGTACAGAACACAGTTAGTCACCTACAGTACACAACACAGTTAGTCACCTACAGTACAGAACACAGTTAGTCATCTACATTACAGAACACAGTTAGTCATCTACAGGACAGAACACACAGTTACACAGTTAGTCACCTACAGTACAAAACACAGTTAGTCATCTACAGTACAGAACACACAGTTACACAGTTAGTCACCTACAGTACAAAACACAGTTAGTCATCTACAGTACAGAACACACAGTTACACAGTTAGTCACCGACAGTACAGAACGCAGTTCGTCACCAAGAGTACAGAACACACAGTTACCCAGTTAGTCACCTACAGTACAGACCACAGTCACCTACAGTACAGAACACAGTTAGTCACCTACAGTACAGAACACAGTTAGTCACCTACAGTACAGAACACCGTTAGTCACCTACAGTACAGAACACAGTTAGTCATCTACATTACAGAACACAGTTAGTCACCTACAGTACAGAACACAGTTAGTCACCTACAGTACAGAACACAGTTAGTCATCTACATTACAGAACACAGTTAGTCATCTACAGGACAGAACACACAGTTACACAGTTAGTCACCTACAGTACAAAACACAGTTAGTCATCTACAGTACAGAACACACAGTTACACAGTTAGTCACCTACAGTACAAAACACAGTTAGTCATCTACAGTACAGAACACACAGTTACACAGTTAGTCACCGACAGTACAGAACGCAGTTCGTCACCAAGAGTACAGAACACACAGTTACACAGTTAGTCACCTACAGTACAGAACACAGGTAGTCACCTGCAGTACAGAACACAGTTAGGCATCTACAGTACAGAACACAGTTAGTCATCTATAGTACAGAACACAGTTAGTCATCAACAGTACAGAACACAGTTACACAGTTAGTCCCCTACAGTACAGAACACAGTTATTTACCTACAGTACTAAACAGAGTTACACAGTTAGTCCCCTACAGTACAGATCACAGTTGGTCATCAACAGTACATAACACAGTTATTCACCTACAGTACAGAACAGAGTTACACAGTTAGTCACCTACAGTACAGAACACAGTTAGTCATCTACAGTACAGAACACTGTTAGTCATCTACAGTACAGAACACAGGTAGTCATCTACAGTACAGAACACAGTTAGTCATCTACAGTACAGAACACAGTTAGTCATCTATAGTACAGAACACAGTTAGTCATCAACAGTACAGAACACAGTTACACAGTTAGTCCCCTACAGTACAGAACACAGTTATTTACCTACAGTACTAAACAGAGTTACACAGTTAGTCCCCAACAGTACAGATCACAGTTGGTCATCAACAGTACATAACACAGTTATTCACCTACAGTACAGAACAGAGTTACACAGTTAGTCATCTACAGTACAGAACACTGTTAGTCATCTACAGTACAGAACACAGGTAGTCATCTACAGTACAGAACACAGTTAGTCACCTACAGTACAGAACACAGTTAGTCATCTATAGTACAGAACACAGTTAGTCATCTATAGTACAGAACACAGTTAGTCATCAACAGTACAGAACACAGTTATTCACCTACAGTACAGAACACAGTTAGTCATCTACATTACAGAACACAGTTAGTCATCTACAGGACAGAACACACAGTTACACAGTTAGTCACCTACAGTACAGAACACAGTTAGTCATCTACAGTACAGAACACACAGTTAAACAGTTAGTCACCGACAGTACAGAACGCAGTTCGTCACCAAGAGAACAGAACACACAGTTACACAGTTAGTCACCTACAATACAGAACACAGGTAGTCACCTGCAGTACAGAACACAGTTCGTCATCTACAGTACAGAACACAGTTAGTCATCTATAGTACAGAACACAGTTAGTCATCAACAGTACAGAACACAGTTACACAGTTAGTCCCCTACAGTACAGAACACAGTTAGTCATCTACAGTACAGAACACAGTTAGTCACCTACATTACAGAACACAGTTAGTCATCTACAGGACAGAACACACAGTTACACAGTTAGTCACCTACAGTACAAAACACAGTTAGTCATCTACAGTACAGAACACACAGTTACACAGTTAGTCACCTACAGTACAAAACACAGTTAGTCATCTACAGTACAGAACACACAGTTACACAGTTAGTCACCGACAGTACAGAACGCAGTTCGTCACCAAGAGTACAGAACACACAGTTACACAGTTAGTCACCTACAGTACAGACCACAGTCACCTACAGTACAGAACACAGTTAGTCACCTACAGTACAGAACACAGTTAGTCACCTACAGTACAGAACACCGTTAGTCACCTACAGTACAGAACACAGTTAGTCATCTACATTACAGAACACAGTTAGTCACCTACAGTACAGAACACAGTTAGTCACCTACAGTACAGAACACAGTTAGTCATCTACATTACAGAACACAGTTAGTCATCTACAGGACAGAACACACAGTTACACAGTTAGTCACCTACAGTACAAAACACAGTTAGTCATCTACAGTACAGAACACACAGTTACACAGTTAGTCACCGACAGTACAGAACGCAGTTCGTCACCAAGAGTACAGAACACACAGTTACACAGTTAGTCACCTACAGTACAGAACACAGGTAGTCACCTGCAGTACAGAACACAGTTAGGCATCTACAGTACAGAACACAGTTAGGCATCTACAGTACAGAACACAGTTAGTCACCTACAGTACAGAACACAGTTAGTCATCTACAGTACAGAACACAGTTAGTCATCTATAGTACAGAACACAGTTAGTCATCAACAGTACAGAACACAGTTACACAGTTAGTCCCCTACAGTACAGAACACAGTTATTTACCTACAGTACTAAACAGAGTTACACAGTTAGTCCCCTACAGTACAGATCACAGTTGGTCATCAACAGTACATAACACAGTTATTCACCTACAGTACAGAACAGAGTTACACAGTTAGTCACCTACAGTACAGAACACAGTTAGTCATCTACAGTACAGAACACTATTAGTCATCTACAGTACAGAACACAGGTAGTCATCTACAGTACAGAACACAGTTAGTCATTTACAGTACAGAACACAGTTAGTCATCTATAGTACAGAACACAGTTAGTCATCAACAGTACAGAACACAGTTACACAGTTAGTCCCCTACAGTACAGAACACAGTTATTTACCTACAGTACTAAACAGAGTTACACAGTTAGTCCCCTACAGTACAGATCACAGTTGGTCATCAACAGTACATAACACAGTTATTCACCTACAGTACAGAACAGAGTTACACAGTTAGTCATCTACAGTACAGAACACTGTTAGTCATCTACAGTACAGAACACAGGTAGTCATCTACAGTACAGAACACAGTTAGTCACCTACAGTACAGAACACAGTTAGTCATCTATAGTACAGAACACAGTTAGTCATCTATAGTACAGAACACAGTTAGTCATCAACAGTACAGAACACAGTTATTCACCTACAGTACAGAACACAGTTAGTCATCTACATTACAGAACACAGTTAGTCATCTACAGGACAGAACACACAGTTACACAGTTAGTCACCTACAGTACAGAACACAGTTAGTCATCTACAGTACAGAACACACAGTTAAACAGTTAGTCACCGACAGTACAGAACGCAGTTCGTCACCAAGAGTACAGAACACACAGTTACACAGTTAGTCACCTACAATACAGAACACAGGTAGTCACCTGCAGTACAGAACACAGTTCGTCATCTACAGTACAGAACACAGTTAGTCATCTATAGTACAGAACACAGTTAGTCATCAACAGTACAGAACACAGTTACACAGTTAGTCCCCTACAGTACAGAACACAGTTAGTCATCTACAGTACAGAACACAGTTAGTCACCTACAGTACAGAACACAGTTAGTCATCTACAGTACAGAACACAGTTAGTCATCTATAGTACAGAACACAGTTACATAGTTAGTCCCCTACAGTACAGAACACAGTTAGTCATCTACAGTACAGAACACAGTTATTCACCTACAGTACAGAACACAGTTAGTCATCTACATTACAGAACACAGTTAGTCATCTACAGGACAGAACACACAGTTACACAGTTAGTCACCTACAGTACAGAACACAGTTAGTCATCTACAGTACAGAACACACAGTTACACAGTTAGTCACCGACAGTACAGAACGCAGTTCGTCACCAAGAGTACAGAACACACAGTTACACAGTTAGTCACCTACAATACAGAACACAGTTAGTCATCAACAGTACAGAACACAGTTACACAGTTAGTCCCCTACAGTACAGAACACAGTTATTCACCTACAGTACAAAACAGAGTTACACAGTTAGTCCCCTACAGTACAGATCACAGTTGGTCATCAACAGTACAGAACACAGTTAGTCATCTACAGTACAGAACACAGTTAGTCACCTACAGTACAGAACACAGTTAGTCATCTACAGTACAGAACACAGTTAGTCATCTATAGTACAGAACACAGTTACATAGTTAGTCCCCTACAGTACAGAACAGTTACACAGTTAGTCACCTACAGTACAGACCACAGTTAGTCATCTACATTACAGAACACAGTTAGTCATCTACATTACAGAACACAGTTAGTCACCTACAGTACAGAACACAGTTAGTCACCTACAGTACAGAACACAGTTAGTCATCTCCAGAACACAGTTAGTCACCTACAGTACAGAACACAGTTAGTCATCTACATTACAGAACACAGTTAGTCATCTACAGGACAGAACACACAGTTACACAGTTAGTCACCTACAGTACAAAACACAGTTAGTCATCTACAGTACAGAACACACAGTTACACAGTTAGTCACCTACAGTACAAAACACAGTTAGTCATCTACAGTACAGAACACACAGTTACACAGTTAGTCACCGACAGTACAGAACGCAGTTCGTCACCAAGAGTACAGAACACACAGTTACACAGTTAGTCACCTACAGTACAGACCACAGTCACCTACAGTACAGAACACAGTTAGTCACCTACAGTACAGAACACAGTTAGTCACCTACAGTACAGAACACCGTTAGTCACCTACAGTACAGAACACAGTTAGTCATCTACATTGCAGAACACAGTTAGTCACCTACAGTACAGAACACAGTTAGTCACCTACAGTACAGAACACAGTTAGTCATCTACATTACAGAACACAGTTAGTCATCTACAGGACAGAACACACAGTTACACAGTTAGTCACCTACAGTACAAAACACAGTTAGTCATCTACAGTACAGAACACACAGTTACACAGTTAGTCACCGACAGTACAGAACGCAGTTCGTCACCAAGAGTACAGAACACACAGTTACACAGTTAGTCACCTACAGTACAGAACACAGGTAGTCACCTGCAGTACAGAACACAGTTAGGCATCTACAGTACAGAACACAGTTAGGCATCTACAGTACAGAACACAGTTAGTCACCTACAGTACAGAACACAGTTAGTCATCTACAGTACAGAACACAGTTAGTCATCTATAGTACAGAACACAGTTAGTCATCAACAGTACAGAACACAGTTACACAGTTAGTCCCCTACAGTACAGAACACAGTTATTTACCTACAGTACTAAACAGAGTTACACAGTTAGTCCCCTACAGTACAGATCACAGTTGGTCATCAACAGTACATAACACAGTTATTCACCTACAGTACAGAACAGAGTTACACAGTTAGTCACCTACAGTACAGAACACAGTTAGTCATCTACAGTACAGAACACTATTAGTCATCTACAGTACAGAACACAGGTAGTCATCTACAGTACAGAACACAGTTAGTCATTTACAGTACAGAACACAGTTAGTCATCTATAGTACAGAACACAGTTAGTCATCAACAGTACAGAACACAGTTACACAGTTAGTCCCCTACAGTACAGAACACAGTTATTTACCTACAGTACTAAACAGAGTTACACAGTTAGTCCCCTACAGTACAGATCACAGTTGGTCATCAACAGTACATAACACAGTTATTCACCTACAGTACAGAACAGAGTTACACAGTTAGTCATCTACAGTACAGAACACTGTTAGTCATCTACAGTACAGAACACAGGTAGTCATCTACAGTACAGAACACAGTTAGTCACCTACAGTACAGAACACAGTTAGTCATCTATAGTACAGAACACAGTTAGTCATCTATAGTACAGAACACAGTTAGTCATCAACAGTACAGAACACAGTTATTCACCTACAGTACAGAACACAGTTAGTCATCTACATTACAGAACACAGTTAGTCATCTACAGGACAGAACACACAGTTACACAGTTAGTCACCTACAGTACAGAACACAGTTAGTCATCTACAGTACAGAACACACAGTTAAACAGTTAGTCACCGACAGTACAGAACGCAGTTCGTCACCAAGAGTACAGAACACACAGTTACACAGTTAGTCACCTACAATACAGAACACAGGTAGTCACCTGCAGTACAGAACACAGTTCGTCATCTACAGTACAGAACACAGTTAGTCATCTATAGTACAGAACACAGTTAGTCATCAACAGTACAGAACACAGTTACACAGTTAGTCCCCTACAGTACAGAACACAGTTAGTCATCTACAGTACAGAACACAGTTAGTCACCTACAGTACAGAACACAGTTAGTCATCTACAGTACAGAACACAGTTAGTCATCTATAGTACAGAACACAGTTACATAGTTAGTCCCCTACAGTACAGAACACAGTTAGTCATCTACAGTACAGAACACAGTTATTCACCTACAGTACAGAACACAGTTAGTCATCTACATTACAGAACACAGTTAGTCATCTACAGGACAGAACACACAGTTACACAGTTAGTCACCTACAGTACAGAACACAGTTAGTCATCTACAGTACAGAACACACAGTTACACAGTTAGTCACCGACAGTACAGAACGCAGTTCGTCACCAAGAGTACAGAACACACAGTTACACAGTTAGTCACCTACAATACAGAACACAGTTAGTCATCAACAGTACAGAACACAGTTACACAGTTAGTCCCCTACAGTACAGAACACAGTTATTCACCTACAGTACAAAACAGAGTTACACAGTTAGTCCCCTACAGTACAGATCACAGTTGGTCATCAACAGTACAGAACACAGTTAGTCATCTACAGTACAGAACACAGTTAGTCACCTACAGTACAGAACACAGTTAGTCATCTACAGTACAGAACACAGTTAGTCATCTATAGTACAGAACACAGTTACATAGTTAGTCCCCTACAGTACAGAACAGTTACACAGTTAGTCACCTACAGTACAGACCACAGTTAGTCATCTACATTACAGAACACAGTTAGTCATCTACATTACAGAACACAGTTAGTCACCTACAGTACAGAACACAGTTAGTCACCTACAGTACAGAACACAGTTAGTCATCTCCAGAACACAGTTAGTCACCTACAGTACAGAACACAGTTAGTCATCTACAGAACACAGTTAGTCACCTACAGTACAGAACACAGTTAGTCACCTACAGTACAGAACACAGTTAGTCATCTACAGAACACAGTTAGTCACCTACAGTACAGAACACAGTTAGTCATCTACAGAACACAGTTAGTCATCTACAGTACAGAACACAGTTATTCACCTACAGTACAGAACACAGTTAGTCATCTACAGTACAGAACACAGTTAGTCATCTACAGTACAGAACACAGTTAGTCACCTACAGTACAGAACACAGTTAGTCATCTACAGAACACAGTTAGTCCCCTACAGTACAGAACACAGTTATTTACCTACAGTACTAAACAGAGTTACACAGTTAGTCCCCTACAGTACAGATCACAGTTGGTCATCAACAGTACATAACACAGTTAGTCACCTACAGTACAGAACACAGTTAGTCATCTACAGTACAGAACACTGTTAGTCATCTACAGTACAGAACACAGGTAGTCATCTACAGTACAGAACACAGTTAGTCATCTACAGTACAGAACACAGTTACACAGTTAGTCCCCTACAGTACAGAACACAGTTATTTACCTACAGTCCTAAACAGAGTTACACAGTTAGTCCCCTACAGTACAGATCACAGTTGGTCATCAACAGTACATAACACAGTTATTCACCTACAGTACAGAACAGAGTTACACAGTTAGTCATCTACAGTACAGAACACTGTTAGTCATCTACAGTACAGAACACAGGTAGTCATCTACAGTACAGAACACAGTTAGTCACCTACAGTACAGAACACAGTTAGTCATCTATAGTACAGAACACAGTTAGTCATCTATAGTACAGAACACAGTTAGTCATCAACAGTACAGAACACAGTTATTCACCTACAGTACAGAACACAGTTAGTCATCTACATTACAGAACACAGTTAGTCATCTACAGGACAGAACACACAGTTACACAGTTAGTCACCTACAGTACAGAACACAGTCATCTACAGTACAGAACACACAGTTAAACAGTTAGTCACCGACAGTACAGAACGCAGTTCGTCACCAAGAGTACAGAACACACAGTTACACAGTTAGTCACCTACAATACAGAACACAGGTAGTCACCTGCAGTACAGAACACAGTTCGTCATCTACAGTACAGAACACAGTTAGTCATCTATAGTACAGAACACAGTTAGTCATCAACAGTACAGAACACAGTTACACAGTTAGTCCCCTACAGTACAGAACACAGTTAGTCATCTACAGTACAGAACACAGTTAGTCACCTACAGTACAGAACACAGTTAGTCATCTACAGTACAGAACACAGTTAGTCATCTACAGTACAGAACACACAGTTACACAGTTAGTCACCGACAGTACAGAACGCAGTTCGTCACCAAGAGTACAGAACACACAGTTACACAGTTAGTCACCTACAATACAGAACACAGTTCGTCATCTACAGTACAGAACACAGTTAGTCATCTATAGTACAGACCACAGTTAGTCATCAACAGTACAGAACACAGTTACACAGTTAGTCCCCTACAGTACAGAACACAGTTATTCACCTACAGTACAAAACAGAGTTACACAGTTAGTCCCCTACAGTACAGATCACAGTTGGTCATCAACAGTACAGAACACAGTTATTCACCTACAGTACAGAACAGAGTTACACAGTTAGTCACCTACAGTACAGAACACAGTTAGTCATCTACATTAGAGAACACTGTTAGTCATCTACAGTACAGAACACAGGTAGTCACCTACAGTACAGAACACTGTTAGTCATCTACAGTACAGAACACAGTTCGTCATCTATAGTACAGAACACAGTTAGTCACCTACAGTACAGAACACAGTTAGTCACCTACAGTACAGAACACAGTTAGTCATCTACAGTACAGAACATAGTTAGTCATCTATAGTACAGAACACAGTTAGTCATCAACAGTACAGAACACAGTTATTCACCTACAGTACAGAACAGAGTTACACAGTTAGTCACCTACAGTACAGAACACAGTTAGTCATCTACAGTAGAGAACACAGGTAGTCACCTACAGTACAGAACACAGTTCGTCATCTACAGTACAGAACACATTTAGTCATCTATAGTACAGAACACAGTTAGTCATCTATAGTACAGAACACAGTTAGTCATCAACAGTACAGAACACAGTTATTTACCTACAGTACTAAACAGAGTTACACAGTTAGTCCCCTACAATACAGATCACAGTTGGTCATCAACAGTACATAACACAGTTATTCACCTACAGTAGAGAACAGAGTTACACAGTTAGTCATCTACAGTACAGAACACTGTTAGTCATCTACAGTACAGAACACAGGTAGTCATCTACAGTACAGAACACAGTTAGTCACCTACAGTACAGAACACAGTTACATAGTTAGTCCCCTACAGTACAGAACACAGTCACCTACAGTACAGAACATAGTCACCTACAGTACAGAACACAGTTTGTCCCCTACAGTACAGAACACAGTTAGTCCCCTACAGTATAGAACATGTTATCATCGGCCACGCTCTCCATAACATTCACAAGGCCTTGGGACCAGATGGGTTACCAGGATGTGTACTCAGAGCACTGACAAGTGTCTTCACTGACATTTTCAACCTCTCCCTATCTGAGTCTGTAATACCAACATGTTTCAAGCAGACCACCATAGTCCCTGTGCCCAAGAACACTAAAGTAACCTGCCTTAGTCCCCTCCTGTATTCCCTGTTCACACACGACTGCGTGGCCAGGCACGACTCCAACACCATCATTACGTTTGCTGACGACCCAACAGTGGTAGGCCTGATCACCGACAACGATGAGACAGCCAATATAGAGGAGATCAGAGACCTGGCTATGTGGTGCCAGGACAACAACCTCTCCCTCAACGTTAGCAAGACAAAGGAGTTGATTGTGGACTACAGAAAATGGAGGGCCGAGCAACGCCCCCATCCACATCAACGGGACTGTAGTGGAGCGGGTTGAGAGTCCATTAGCGTCCACATCACTAAGGATCTATCATGGTCCAAACTAGTCTTGGGCAGTATACTGTATACCAGGTATTCGGAAATAGCCACAGATGGTTTTTCAATAACGTCAAGGTTTAAACTATTTATTTTATGTTTTTTTTTACATTTAAATATTTGTAGCTACTTTTTTAAGTTGAAGAAGACATTTTTGGAGAATATTGGCTGGCTGCATCACCGCTTCGACCACAAGGCACTACAGAGGGTAGTGTATACGGCCCGGTCCATCACTGGGGCCAAGCTCCCTGCCATCTAGAACCTATATAACACACTGTGTCAGACCAAGGCCCTAAAAATTGTCAAAGACTTCAGACACCAGCCATAGACAGTTCTCTCTGCTACCGCATGGCAAGCTGGAACCAACAGGAGCCTGAACAACTTCTAACCCCAAGCCATAAGACTGCTAAATAGTTAGTTAAATAGTTAACAGGACCATTTGCATTGACTCTTTTTGTACTTTTTTGACTCTTCACATACGCTCGTTACTGGTTCCCCATGTAGCCAAGATAATGTTCAGTGTTATTACTTTTCTCAACACTCTTTCTCTCTGCATTGTTGGGAAGGGCTCGTAAGTAAGCATAGTCTCCACCTGTTGTTTACAAAGCATGTGACAAATAACATTTGATTTGATGTCTCACCACATGGCGGTCGTAGGGGTTCCGTGGTGGTCTGGTCGGCACGGTAACATTAACTGGAAGCCGGACCCTTTCGATGATGCTGCGCACCGTGTGGTCAGCTCCCAGCATACCCTGCTCCAGAGGGGAGCGCGTGCAGAACCGTCCTCGGCAGGCAAAGGGCAGAGAGATGCTCTGATTGGTCCGATGGTTCATACACACCAGACATGGAGTTTTACCTGAAACAAAGTGAGAGCTCAGGGTATGGTGTGAAATAGAGAGAGAGCTCAGTGTGTGGTGTGAAATAGAGAGAGAGCTCAGGGTGTGGTGTGAAACAGAGTGAGAGCTCAGGGTGTGGTGTGAAACAGAGAGAGAGCTCAGGGTGTGGTGTGAAATAGAGAGAGAGCTCAGTGTGTGGTGTGAAATAGAGAGAGAGCTCAGGGTGTGGTGTGAAACAGAGAGAGAGCTCAGGGTGTGGTATGAAACAGAGTGAGAGCTCAGGGTGTGGTGTGAAACAGAGAGAGAGCTCAGGGTGTGGTGTGAAACAGAGAGAGAGCTCAGAGTGTGGTGTGAAATAGAGAGAGAGCTCAGGGTGTGGTGTGAAATAGAGAGAGAGCTCAGGGTGTGGTGTGAAACAGAGAGAGATCTCAGGGTGTGGTGTGAAACAGAGAGAGAGCTCAGAGTGTGGTATGAAACAGAGAGAGAGCTCAGAGTGTGGTGTGAAACAGAGTGAGAGCTCAGGGTGTGGTGTGAAACAGAGAGAGAGCTCTGGGTGTGGTGTGAAATAGAGAGAGAGCTCAGGGTGTGGTATGAAACAGAGAGATCAGGGTGTGGTGTGAAACAGAGAGAGCTCAGAGTGTGGTGTGAAACAGAGTGAGAGCTCAGTGTGTGGTGTGAAACAGAGAGATCAGGGTTTGGTGTGAAACAGAGAGAGAGCTCAGGGTGTGGTGTGAAACAGCGAGAGAGCTCCGGGTATGGTGTGAAACAGAGAGAGAGCTCAGAGTGTGGTGTGAAACAGAGAGAGAGCTCAGAGTGTGGTGTGAAACAGAGTGAGAGCTCAGGGTGTGGTGTGAAACAGAGAGATCAGGGTTTGGTGTGAAACAGAGTGAGAGCTCAGAGTGTGGTGTGAAACAGAGTGAGAGCTCAGGGTGTGGTGTGAAACAGAGAGAGCTCAGAGTGTGGTGTGAAACAGAGAGAGAGCTCAGAGTGTGGTGTGAAACAGAGAGAGAGCTCAGGGTGTGGTGTGAAACAGAGAGATCAGGGTGTGGTGTGAAACAGAGAGATCAGAGTGTGGTGTGAAACAGAGAGAGAGCTCAGGGTGTGGTGTGAAACAGAGTGAGATCTCAGGGTGTGGAGTGGTGTGTGGATCTTACTGCGGGGGGTCTTCCCCAGGCGTCTCAGGAGCGCGCTCAGTCCAGTCTTCTCCGTGGTGGGCGTGGCTGTGAGAAATTCTGCCTTTCCCGTGAGTGACAGCTCATCACCAGGCTGCAGCACCACACTGTACGACTCACTGTCCTCACTGAACTCCCCTGACAGAACCTACACACACACACACACACACACACACACACACACACACACACACACACACACACACACACACACACACACACACACACACACACACACACAGCAGGGTTTGTGATGTATAGCTGAAATAGACAGAGTAGAGCTGACTGAAGCTCCTTCACCCCTGACCTTGACAGTGAAGCTGATAGTTTCCATGGCGAAGACGCGGTCAGGGAACATTCCGGCCACTTCCTCCACCGAGGAGAAATACTGGATGGGGTCCCTAACGTCTCTGTCTTCATCTATTAGACGGAACCTACCTACACACAGACAGGGAGAGACATGGTTCATTTAGTTAAATATTTCAACAACTAAAAGCATTGTATTTGGGACAAATCATTCACTAAACCTCAACTAAATGTTGTAATGCATAATGTGGAAAATGAGCAATTTCCTGAACTGTCAGGGTCAAAATGTATTGATACAACAGTAGCTAAGATGGGGAGAAGTCTGTCCATAATGAAGTGCTGCTCTGCCTTCTTAACAACACTATAAACAAGGCAGGTCCAAGGCCCTAGTTTCTACCTTCTTAACAACACTATCAACAAGGCAGGTCCTACAGACCCAAGTTTCTACCTTCTTAACAACACTATCAACAAGGCAGGTCCTAGAGGCCCTAGTTTCTACCTTCTAAACAGCACTATCAACAAGGCAGGTTCTACAGGCCCTAGTTTCTACCTTCTAAACAGCAAAATCAACAAGGCAGGTCCTAGGCCACAGTTTCTACCTTCATAACAGCACTATCAACAAGCCATAATATACCACAGGAAGAGTAGCTGCTGCCTTGGCAGGAACTAATGGGGATCCATAATAAACCCCAGGAAGAGTAGCTGCTGCCTTGGCAGGAACTAATGGGGATCCATAATAAACCCCAGGAAGAGTAGCTGCTGCCTTGGCAGGAACTAATGGGGATCCATAATAAACCCCAGGAAGAGTAGCTGCTGCCTTGGCAGGAACTAATGGGGATCCATAATAAACCCTAGGTAGAGTAGCTGCTGCCTTGGCAGGAACTAATGGGGATCCATAATAAACCCCAGGAAGAGTAGCTGCTGCCTTGGCAGGAACTAATGGGGATCCATAACAAACCCCAGGAAGAGTAGCTGCTGCCTTGGCAGGAACTAATGGGGATCCATAATAAACCCCAGGAAGAGTAGCTGCTGCCTTGGCAGGAACTAATGGGGATCCATAATAAACCCCAGGTAGAGTAGCTGCTGCCTTGGCAGGAACTAATGGGGATCCATAATAAACCCCAGGAAGAGTAGCTGCTGCCTTGGCAGGAACTAATGGGGATCCATAACAAACCCCAGGAAGAGTAGCTGCTGCCTTGGCAGGAACTAATGGGGATCCATAATAAACCCCAGGAAGAGCAGCTGCTGCATTGGCAGGAACTAACGGGGATCCATAATAAACCCCAGGAAGAGTAGCTGCTGCCTTGGCAGGAACTAATGGGGATCCATAATAAACCCCAGGAAGAGTAGCTGCTGCCTTGGCAGGAACTAATGGGGATCCATAATAAACCCCAGGAAGAGTAGCTGCTGCCTTGGCAGGAACTAATGGGGATCCATAATAAACCCCAGGAAGAGTAGCTGCTGCCTTGACAGGAACTAATGGGGATCCATAATAAACCCCAGGAAGAGTAGCTGCTGCCTTGGCAGGAACTAATGGGGATCCATAATAAACCCCAGGAAGAGTAGCTGCTGCCTTGGCAGGAACTAATGGGGATCCATAATAAACCCCAGGAAGAGTAGCTGCTGCCTTGGCAGGAACTAATGGGGATCCATAATAAACCCCAGGAAGAGTAGCTGCTGCCTTGGCAGGAACTAATGGGGATCCATAATAAACCCCAGGAAGAGTAGCTGCTGCCTTGGCAGGAACTAATGGGGATCCATAATAAACCCCAGGAAGAGTAGCTGCTGCCTTGGCAGGAACTAATGGGGATCCATAATAAACCCCAGGAAGAGTAGCTGCTGCCTTGGCAGGAACTAATGGGGATCCATAATAAACCCCAGGAAGAGTAGCTGCTGCCTTGGCAGGAACTAATGGGGATCCATAATAAACCCCAGGAAGAGTAGCTGCTGCCTTGGCAGGAACTAATGGGGATCCATAATAAACCCCAGGAAGAGTAGCTGCTGCCTTGGCAGGAACTAATGGGGATCCATAATAAACCCCAGGAAGAGCAGCTGCTGCCTTGACAGGAACTAATGGGGATCCATAATAAACCCCAGGAAGAGTAGCTGCTGCCTTGGCAGGAACTAATGGGGATCCATAATAAACCCCAGGAAGAGTAGCTGCTGCCTTGGCAGGAACTAATGGGGATCCATAATAAACCCCAGGAAGAGCAGCTGCTGCCTTGACAGGAACTAATGGGGATCCATAATAAACCCCAGGAAGAGCAGCTGCTGCCTTGACAGGAACTAATGGGGATCCATAATAAACCCCAGGAAGAGTAGCTGCTGCCTTGACAGGAACTAATGGGGATCCATAATAAACCCCAGGAAGAGTAGCTGCTGCCTTGGCAGGAACTAATGGGGATCCATAATAAACCCCAGGAAGAGTAGCTGCTGCCTTGGCAGGAACTAATGGGGATCCATAATAAACCCCAGGAAGAGTAGCTGCTGCCTTGGCAGGAACTAATGGGGATCCATAATAAACCCCGGGAAGAGTAGCTGCTGCCTTGGCAGGAACTAATGGGGATCCATAATAAACCCCAGGAAGAGTAGCTGCTGGGGATCTAACGGGGATCCATAATAAATATAAATACAAAAACATGGAGGAGACGTGGTTTCTAAACGTGGGGGAGGCGTGGTCTCTAAACATGGAGGAGACGTGGTCTCTAAACATGGAGGAGACGTGGTCTCTAAACATGGAGGAGACGTGGTCTCTAAACATGGAGGAGACGTGGTCTCTAAACATGGAGGAGACGTGGTCTCTAAACATGGATGTGGTCTCTAAACATGGATGTAGTCTCTAAACATGGAGGAGACGTCGTCTCTAAACATGGATGTGGTCTCTAAACATGGATGTAGTCTCTAAACATGGAGGAGACGTGGTCTCTAAACATGGATGAGACGTGGTCTCTAAACATGGAGGAGACGTGGTCTCTAAACATGGAGGAGACGTGGTCTCTAAACATGGAGGAGACGTGGTCTCTAAACATGGGGGAGACTTGGTCTCTAAACATGGATGTGGTCTCTAAATATGGAGGAGACGTGGTCTCTAAACATGGAGGAGACGGGGTCTCTAATCCTGGAGGAGACATGGTCTCTCAACATGGAGGAGAAGTGGTCTCTAAACATGGAGGAGACGTGGTCTCTAAACATGGAGGAGACGTGGTCTCTAAACATGGAGGAGACGTGGTCTCTTAACATGGATGTGGTATCTAAACATGGAGGAGACGTGGTCTCTAAACATGGAGGAGACATTGTCTCTAAACATGGAGGAGACGTGGTCTCTAAACATGGATGTGGTCTCTAAACATGGATGTGGTCTCTAAACATGGAGGAGACGTGGTCTCTAAACATGGATGTGGTCTCTAAACATGGATGTGGTCTCTAAACATGGAGGAGACGTGGTCTCTAAACATGGAGGAGACGTTGTCTCTAAACATGGAGGAGACGTGGTCTCTAAACATGGAGGAGACGTGGTCTCTAAACATGGAGGAGACGTGGTCTCTAAACATGGATGTGGTCTCTAAACATGGAGGAGACGTGGTCTCTAAACATGGAGGAGACGTGGTCTCTAAACATGGAGGAGACGTAGTCTCTAAACATGGAGGAGATGTGGTCTCTAAACATGGATGTGGTCTCTAAACATGGATGTGGTCTCTAAACATGGAGGAGACGGGGTTTCTAAACATGGATGTGGTCTCTAAACATGGATGTGGTCTCTAACCATGGGGGAGACGTGGTCTCTAAACATGGAGGAGACGTGGTCTCTAAACATGGAGGCGATGTGGTCTCTAAACATGGAGGAGACGTGGTCTCTAAACATGGAGGAGACGTGATCTCTAAATATGGAGGAGACGTGGTCTCTAAACATGGGGGAGACGTAATCTCTAAATATGGAGGAGACGTGGTCTCTAAACATGGAGGAGACGTGGTCTCTAAACCTGGAGGAGACGTGGTCTCTAAACATGGAGGAGACGTGGTCTCTAAACATGGAGGTGACGTGGTCTCTAAACATGGAGGAGACGTAGTCTATAAACATGGGGGAGACGTGGTCTCTAAATATGGACGTGGTCTCTAAACATGGAGGAGACGTGGTCTCTAAACCTGGAGGAGACGTGGTCTCTAAACATGGAGGAGGCAGGGTCTCCAAACATGGAGGAGACGTGGTCTCTAAACATGCAGGAGACGTGGTCTCTAAACATGGGGGAGACGTGGTCTCTAAACATGGAGGAGACTTGGTCTCTAAACATGGAGGAGACGTGGTCTCTAAACATGGAGGAGACATGGTCTCTAAACATGGATGTGGTTTCTAAATATGGAGGAGACGTGGTCTCTAAACATGGAGGAGACGTGGTCTCTAAACATGGAGGAGACGTGGTCTCTAAACATGGAGGAGACGTGGTCTCTAAACATGGAGGAGACGTGGTCTCTAAACATGGGGGAGACGTGGTCTCTAAATATGGAGGAGATGTGGTCTCTAAACATGGGGGAGACGTGGTCTCTAAATATGGAGAAAACGTGGTCTCTAAACCTGGAGGAGATGTGGTCTCTAAACATGGAGGAGACGTGGTCTCTAAACATGGATGTGGTCTCTAAACATGGATGTGGTCTCTAAACATGGATGTGGTCTCTAAACATGGAGGAGACGTGGTCTCTAAACATGGAGGAGACGTGGTCTCTAAACATGGAGGAGACGTGGTCTCTAAACATGGATGTGGTCTCTAAACATGGAGGAGAAGTGGTCTCTAAACATGGAGGAGACGTAGTATCTAAACATGGAGGAGATGTGGTCTCTAAACATGGATGTGGTCTCTAAACATGGAGGAGACGTGGTCGCTAAACATGGATGTGGTCTCTAAACATGGATGTGGTCTCTAAACATGGAGGTGACGGGGTCTCTAAACATGGATGTGGTCTCTAAACATGGATGTGGTCTCTAAACATGGGGAAGACGTGGTCTCTAAACATGGAGGAGACGTGGTCTCTAAACATGGAGGCGACGTGGTCTCTAAACATGGAGGAGACGTGGTCTCTAAACATGGAGGAGAAGTGATCTCTAAACATGGAGGAGACATGGTCTCTAAACATGGAGGAGACGTGGTCTCTAAACATGGGGGAGACGTAATCTCTAAATATGGAGGAGACATGGTCTCTAAACATGGAGGAGACGTGGTCTCTAAACCTGGAGGAGACGTGGTCTCTAAACATGGAGGAGACGTGGTCTCTAAACATGGAGGAGACGTGGTCTCTAAACATGGAGGAGACGTAGTCTCTAAACATGGGGGAGACGTAGTCTCTAAATATGGACGTGGTCTCTAAACATGGAGGAGACGTGGTCTCTAAACCTGGAGGAGACGTGGTCTCTAAACATGGAGGAGGCGTGGTCTCCAAACATGGAGGAGACGTGGTCTCTAAACATGCAGGAGACGTGGTCTCTAAACATGGGGGAGACGTGGTCTCTAAACATGGAGGAGACTTGGTCTCTAAATATGGAGGAGACGTGGTCTCTAAACATGGAGGAGACGTGGTCTCTAAACATGGAGGAGACGTGGTCTCTAAACATGGATGTGGTCTCTAAATATGGACGTGGTCTCTAAACATGGAGGAGACGTGGTCTCTAAACCTGGAGGAGACGTGGTCTCTAAACATGGAGGAGGCGTGGTCTCCAAACATGGAGGAGACGTGGTCTCTAAACATGCAGGAGACGTGGTCTCTAAACATGGGGGAGACGTGGTCTCTAAACATGGAGGAGACGTGGTCTCTAAACATGGATGTGGTTTCTAAATATGGAGGAGACGTGGTCTCTAAACATGGAGGAGACGTTGTCTCTAAACATGGAGGAGACGTGGTCTCTAAACATGGAGGAGACGTGGTCTCTAAACATGGAGGAGACGTGGTCTCTTAATATGGAGGAGACTTGGTATCTAAACATGGAGGAGACGTGGTCTCTAAACATGGATGAGACGTGGTCTCTAAACATGGAGGAGACGTGGTCTCTAAACATGGAGGAGACGTGGTGTCTAAACATGGAGGAGATGTAGTCTCTAAACATGGATGTGGTATCTAAATATGGAGGAGACGTGGTCTCTAAACATGGAGGAGATGTGGTCTCTAAACCTGGAGGAGACGTAGTCTCTAAACATGGTGGAGACGTGGTCTCTAAACATGGAGGAGACGTGGTCTCTAAACCTGGAGGAGACGTGGTCTCTAAATATGGAGGAGACGTGGTCTCTAAACATGGAGGAGACGTGGTCTCAAAACATGGATGTGGTCTCTAGACATGGAGGAGACGTGGTCTCTAAATATGGATGTGGTCTCTAAACATGGAGGAGATGTGGTCTCTAAACATGGAGGAGACGTGGTCTCTAAACATGGAGGAGACGTGGTCTCTAAACATGGGGGAGACGTGGTCTCTAAACATGGATGTGGTCTCTAAACATGGAGGAGACGTAGTCTCTAAACATGGGGGAGACGTGGTCTCTAAACATGGAGGAGACGTGGTCTCTAAACATGGATGTGGTCTCTAAACATGGAGGAGATGTGGTCTCTAAACATGGAGGAGACGTGGTCTCTAAACATGGAGGAGACGTGGTCTCTAAACATGGGGGAGACGTGGTCTGTAAACATGGATGTGGTCTCTAAACATGGAGGAGACGTGGTCTCTAAACATGGAGGAGACGTGGTCTCTAAACATGGGGGAGACGTGGTCTCTAAACATGGATGTGGTCTCTAAACATGGATGTGGTCTCTAAACATGGAGGAGTGTGGTCTCTAAACATGGATGTGGTCTCTAAACATGGATGTGGTCTCTAAACATGGAGGAGACGTGGTCTCTAAACATGGAGGAGACGTTGTCTCTAAACATGGAGGAGACGTGGTCTCTAAACATGGAGGAGACGTGGTCTCTAAACATGGAGGAGACGTGGTCTCTAAACATGGATGTGGTCTCTAAACATGGAGGAGACGTGGTCTCTAAACATGGAGGAGACGTGGTCTCTAAACATGGGGGAGACGTGGTCTCTAAACATGGATGTGGTCTCTAAACATGGAGGAGACATGGTCTCTAAACATGGGGGAGACGTGGTCTCTAAACATGGAGGAGACGTGGTCTCTAAACATGGATGTGGTCTCTAAACATGGAGGAGATGTGGTCTCTAAACATGGAGGAGACGTGGTCTCTAAACATGGAGGAGACGTAGTCTCTAAACATTGGGGGAGACGTGGTCTCTAAACATGGATGTGGTCTCTAAACATGGAGGAGACGTGGTCTCTAAACATGGGGGAGACGTGGTCTCTAAACATGGGGGAGACGTGGTCTCTAAATATGGAGGAGACGTGGTCTCTAAACCTGGAGGAGACGTGGTCTCTAAACATGGAGGAGACGTGGTCTCTAAACATGGATGTGGTCTCTAAATATGGAGGAGACGTGGTCTCTAAACATGGAGGAGACGTGGTCTCTAAACATGGATGTGGTCTCTAAACATGGAGGAGATGTGGTCTCTAAACATGGAGTAGACGTGGTCTCTAAACATGGAGGAGACGTGGTCTCTAAACATGGGGGAGACGTGGTCTCTAAACATGGATGTGGTCTCTAAACATGGAGGAGACGTGGTCTCTAAACATGGAGGAGACGTGGTCTCTAAACATGGAGGAGACGTGGTCTCTAACCATGGAGGAGACGTGGTCTCTAAACATGGATGTGGTCTCTAAACAAGGATGTGGTCTCTAAACATGGAGGAGACGTGGTCTCTAAACATGGAGGAGACATGGTCTCTAAACATGGGGGAGACGTGGTCTCTAAACATGGAGGAGACGTGGTCTCTAAACATGGATGTGGTCTCTAAACATGGATGTGGTCTCTAAACATGGAGGAGACGTGGTCTCTAAACATGGAGGAGACGTGGTCTCTAAACATGGAGGCGACGTGGTCTCTAAACATGGAGGAGACGTGGTCTCTAAACATGGAGGAGACGTAGTCTCTAAACATGGGGGAGACGTGGTCTCTAAATATGGACGTGGTCTCTAAACATGGAGGAGACGTGGTCTCTAAACCTGGAGGAGACGTGGTCTCTAAACATGGAGGAGGCGTGGTCTCCAAACATGGAGGAGACGTGGTCTCCAAACATGCAGGAGACGTGGTCTCTAAACATGGAGGAGATGTGGTCTCTAAACATGGAGGAGACGTGGTCTCTAAACATGGAGGAGACGTGGTCTCTAAACATGGAGGAGACGTGGTCTCTAAACATGGAGGAGACGTGGTCTCTAAACATGGATGAGACGTGGTCTATAAACATGGAGGAGACGTGGTCTCTAAACATGGAGGAGACGTGGTCTCTAAACATGGAGGAGATGTGGTCTCTAAACATGGATGTGGTATCTAAATATGGAGGAGACGTGGTCTCTAAACATGGAGGAGATGTGGTCTCTAAACCTGGAGGAGACGTGGTCTCTAAACATGGATGTGGTCTCTAAACATGGAGGAGACGTGGTCTCTAAACATGGAGGAGATGTGGTCTCTAAACATGGAGGAGACGTGGTCTCTAAACATGGGGGAGACGTGGTCTCTAAACATGGAGGAGGTGTGGTCTCTAAACATGGAGGAGACGTGGTCTCTAAACCTGGAGGAGACGTGGTCTCTAAATATGGAGGAGACGTGGTCTCTAAACATGGAGGAGACGTGGTCTCAAAACATGGATGTGGTCTCTAAACATGGAGGAGATGTGGTCTCTAAACATGGAGGAGACGTGGTCTCTAAACATGGAGGAGACGTGGTCTCTAAACATGGGGGAGACGTGGTCTCTAAACATGGATGTGGTCTCTAAACATGGAGGAGACGTGGTCTCTAAACATGGATGTGGTCTCTAAACATGGAGGAGATGTGGTCTCTAAACATGGAGGAGACGTGGTCTCTAAACATGGAGGAGACGTGGTCTCTAAACATGGAGGAGACGTGGTCTCTAAACATGGATGTGGTCTCTAAACATGGAGGAGACGTGGTCTCTAAACATGGAGGAGACGTGGTCTCTAAACATGGAGGAGACGTAGTCTCTAAACATGGATGTGGTCTCTAAACATGGAGGAGATGTGGTCTCTAAACATGGAGGAGACGTGGTCTCTAAACATGGAGGAGACGTAGTCTCTAAACATTGGGGGAGACGTGGTCTCTAAACATGGATGTGGTCTCTAAACATGGAGGAGACGTGGTCTCTAAACATGGGGGAGACGTGGTCTCTAAACATGGGGGAGACGTGGTCTCTAAATATGGAGGAGACGTGGTCTCTAAACCTGGAGGAGACGTGGTCTCTAAACATGGAGGAGACGTGGTCTCTAAACATGGATGTGGTCTCTAAATATGGAGGAGACGTGGTCTCTAAACATGGAGGAGACGTGGTCTCTAAACATGGATGTGGTCTCTAAACATGGAGGAGATGTGGTCTCTAAACATGGAGGAGACGTGGTCTCTAAACATGGAGGAGACGTGGTCTCTAAACATGGGGGAGACGTGGTCTCTAAACATGGATGTGGTCTCTAAACTTGGAGGAGACGTGGTCTCTAAACATGGAGGAGACATGGTCTCTAAACATGGGGGAGACGTGGTCTCTAAACATGGAGGAGACGTGGTCTCTAAACATGGATGTGGTCTCTAAACATGGATGTGGTCTCTAAACATGGAGGAGACGTGGTCTCTAAACATGGAGGAGACGTGGTCTCTAAACATGGAGGAGATGTGGTCTCTAAACATGGAGGAGACGTGGTCTCTAAACATGGAGGAGACGTAGTCTCTAAACATGGGGGAGACGTGGTCTCTAAACATGGATGTGGTCTCTAAACATGGACGTGGTCTCTAAACATGGAGGAGACGTGGTCTCTAAACATGGAGGAGACGTGGTCTCTAAACATGGATGTGGTCTCTAAACATGGATGTGGTCTCTAAACATGGAGGAGACGTGGTCTCTAAACATGGAGGAGACGTGGTCTCTAAACATGGATGTGGTCTCTAAACATGGAGGAGATGTGGTCTCTAAACATGGAGGAGACGTGGTCTCTAAACATGGAGGAGACGTGGTCTCTAAACATGGGGGAGACGTGGTCTCTAAAAATGGATGTGGTCTCTAAATATGGAGGAGACGTGGTCTCTAAACATGGAGGAGACGTGGTCTCTAAACATGGAGGAGACGTGGTCTCTAAACATGGAGGAGACGTGGTCTCTAAACATGGAGGAGACGTGGTCTCTTAATATGGAGGAGACTTGGTATCTAAACATGGAGGAGACGTGGTCTCTAAACATGGATGAGACGTGGTCTATAAACATGGAGGAGACGTGGTCTCTAAACATGGAGGAGATGTGGTCTCTAAACATGGATGTGGTATCTAAATATGGAGGAGACGTGGTCTCTAAACATGGAGGAGATGTGGTCTCTAAACCTGGAGGAGACGTGGTCTCTAAACATGGATGTGGTCTCTAAACATGGAGGAGACGTGGTCTCTAAACATGGAGGAGACGTGGTCTCTAAACATGGAGGAGACGTGGTCTCTAAACATGGGGGAGACGTGGTCTCTAAACATGGAGGAGACGTGGTCTCTAAACATGGAGGAGACGTGGTCTCTAAACCTGGAGGAGACGTGGTCTCTAAATATGGAGGAGACGTGGTCTCTAAACATGAAGGAGACGTGGTCTCAAAACATGGATGTGGTCTCTAGACATGGAGGAGATGTGGTCTCTAGACATGGAGGAGATGTGGTCTCTAAACATGGAGGAGACGTGGTCTCTAAACATGGAGGAGACGTGGTCTCTAAATATGGAGGAGACGTGGTCTCTAAACATGGAGGAGACGTGGTCTCAAAACATGGATGTGGTCTCTAAACATGGAGGAGATGTGGTCTCTAAACATGGAGGAGACGTGGTCTCTAAACATGGAGGAGACGTGGTCTCTAAACATGGGGGAGACGTGGTCTCTAAACATGGATGTGGTCTCTAAACATGGAGGAGACGTGGTCTCTAAACATGGAGGAGACGTGGTCTCTAAACATGGGGGAGACATGGTCTCTAAACATGGAGGAGACGTGGTCTCTAAACATGGATGTGGTCTCTAAACATGGAGGAGATGTGGTCTCTAAACATGGAGGAGACGTGGTCTCTAAACATGGAGGAGACGTTGTCTCTAAACATGGAGGAGACGTGGTCTCTAAACATGGATGTGGTCTCTAAACATGGAGGAGACGTGGTCTCTAAACATGGAGGAGACGTGGTCTCTAAACATGGAGGAGACGTGGTCTCTAAACATGGGGGAGACGTGGTCTCTAAACATGGAGGAGACGTGGTCTCTAAACATGGATGTGGTCTCTAAACATGGAGGAGATGTGGTCTCTAAACATGGAGGAGACGTGGTCTCTAAACATGGAGGAGACGTAGTCTCTAAACATTGGGGGAGACGTGGTCTCTAAACATGGATGTGGTCTCTAAACATGGAGGAGACGTGGTCTCTAAACATGGGGGAGACGTGGTCTCTAAACATGGGGGAGACGTGGTCTCTAAATATGGAGGAGACGTGGTCTCTAAACCTGGAGGAGACGTGGTCTCTAAACATGGAGGAGACGTGGTCTCTAAACATGGAGGAGACGTGGTCTCTAAACATGGATGTGGTCTCTAAATATGGAGGAGACGTGGTCTCTAAACATGGAGGAGACGTGGTCTCTAAACATGGATGTGGTCTCTAAACATGGAGGAGATGTGGTCTCTAAACATGGAGGAGACGTGGTCTCTAAACATGGAGGAGACGTGGTCTCTAAACATGGGGGAGACGTGGTCTCTAAACATGGATGTGGTCTCTAAACATGGAGGAGACGTGGTCTCTAAACATGGAGGAGACGTGGTCT